>NC_085139.1:99043812-99141801 GCF_024139115.2 Armigeres subalbatus | reverse complement strand
AAAACATTATTTCTTTCATTCGCCTTATACCGGAAAAACGCATTAATTTTCTTCCTTTGTCTCTATCCTCCTTCCTAATTTTTCCATTCTTTCTTTTTTCATCTCACTTCGTATTTCGTCCTTTCTTGCTCCTTATATCACACTTCTCGCATCATATTTTTCACTTCTCACTTCTTACTCCACACTTTACACTTCTTACTATGTACTTTCTTCTCATTTCTTACTTTGCACTTCTCACTTCTCATGTCTCACTTCTCACTTTCCACTACTCACTACTACTCACTGCTCACTACTCACTTCTTACTTCTCACTTCTCACTTTTCACTTTTCACATCTTAATTTTCACTTCTCACTTCTCATTTCTCACTTCTCATTCGGCCTAATGACGGTCCGGCATAATGGTCTTCGGCCCAATGACCCAGCATCTCATTTTTTTACAATTTGTAAGCGAATTGTCCCGCGACCCTCACTTTTGTTGCAGCTCAAATTACTTATGTCAAAAGCCAATTATAAACTTTATGTTAAACGGCGCAGATTTCTTTTTCAGTTTTAGTTTTATCTGCACTATGGAAATAATTCGGGGAAATGTTGCATTCGGGGAAATGTTGCGTTCGAGGAATTGTTACATTCGGGGAAATGTTACGTTCGGGGAATTGTTATTCGGGGAAATTTCATTCGGGAAAATTGCATTCGGGGAATTGGTTTTCGGGGAATTGTCGTACAATCGCAAGCGAGTTCTTAGATAAAATTTTGATTTTATAAAATTGGAATTGGCTTTTCTTCAAAATTTCAACATATTGAAAACCAGCAATACTAAATTTCTTAGATTACTTTCAAAATTTCTAAAAAATATTTGGGTCACAATCTCAAAATGTCAATACACCAACACAATTGTGTCATACAATGATTATTATTGGATTGAATAAAGAAGTTTTTTCTCTTTATCGATTGACGTGTATGTAATTAACGAGTATA
Organism: Armigeres subalbatus; assembly: GCF_024139115.2. Classification (NCBI taxonomy): domain Eukaryota; kingdom Metazoa; phylum Arthropoda; class Insecta; order Diptera; family Culicidae; genus Armigeres; species Armigeres subalbatus. The sequence continues at coordinate 99,140,826 of NC_085139.1, read as the reverse complement.
GACACATTCAGAAAAAAACACAAGTCTCTATCCTGATAACCATTATTGCTCCATTGCTTATTAAATCGAACACATCCACTATTCCACTGTCACAATCGTCAAGGTGCATCGATTGAACTTAATTCGATTCAATCAAAGCGTAATAAAAACAAATTCAGCGTGTCCTCCGTCGCGTCGCTCGCTCGCTAATGGCAACCCTCGTCTCGCGCGGCGCGATCATCGCGCCGGTTCGATTGGTGCCAGCAGCGCCAGGAGCGGGTACTCTGCTGAAGCGAGAGGCGAGGCCGCTCTGTTCTATAGCAAAATGCACTTTTGTTTTTGTTCTACCCGGCAGCAGCAACCAGCAGAGCAGAGGCCCCGTTGCGTCGTCGTCAATGCATCTACGACGATGACGACGACGACGACGGCTCAGAATTCGCATGGATTTGAGTGGATGCATGCGATGCAATGTGTGTGCAATGTGCATCAGGTATGCGCGCTACTGGTTTTTATTTTAACTGCAAAAGAACTTTGACAGCGGATTAGAGCGCGCTGCTGGAAGAGGGGAGTGGTGCGGTGCGGTCCGGAACCTATTCATTCACTCTCGATTGTGCACACAGGTTTATGTGTATAGATATTTTTGCATTCGTGCAGTTGCATTTTTATTGATTGCTGATCCTATTTAGAAAAGTTGCACGGTTTCCCGGTTTCGTATCGGTAGCCGGGGTTGAAACGGACTCGTTTTTTCTTCTTTCGATAGAGTTTTTTGTCCGGGATATGGAGAGGGATCAGAGTTTGAACTCAATCCACGGCGTTCTCAACCATGCATGAGTATGTGTATGTGTGTGTGCGTCTGTGTGTATGTTTCAGTTCGAGTTAAGTGAATTTACGAAATGAATAGAATATTCTGTTTCGAAGCAACCTCCAGCAATGGTCCTCCAAATGATGCTGCGCTTGCAATCAAAAGGAGTGGGGTATGAGGGCGGAAGAGTGCTCCCCGCCCTCGTTCGCTCCCGGTGTAGTTAGACGACGACACGCGGGCATGAGATTGAATTAATATTTTAATCAAGGATACTTTATGTCGGTTTTTAAAAGCTTAACCGAATTGGTCGAAACGGAGTTAAAAGTGAACTAACGATTCTATCCATTCGGGGTGCATTCTAGTTTAGAGCGAGGATTTATAGATCAATGGAATCAGCGGATTATAGAGGGCGACGTTGGTAATTGTTTTAGATGTTTTATGGACCGACACAGTTTGTAATAGCTTAGCGCATTGGTTCAACGAAGCCATGAAAGATAATGAGATAGGAACAGTATTCTCATTTAAACTATATTAATTGTAAAATAATGTTTTGTGAAATCTTGTTGATCAATCTTTCACTTTAATTTTTTTAAGCGCTAGATTCGAGGCCAACCTTCCTTCTCAAGGAATCAATATCTCCGTGAGAAAACCAAACAAAATGTCCAAAGCAAATTGAGGAGTTTCTTGAATGAAATCCTAAAGGAATTCAAGAAAACTTGACAAGGGATTTTCTAAAAATTTTACAAAGGAATTCGAAAGATGTCAAAGATGTCGATTGACCGAATAATAGCGAATGTGAAAAGTTTGAATAGATTTATCATATTTGAGAAGTGAGAAGTAAGAAATGAGAAGTGAGAAAAGTGAAATAATGTAGTGAAGTGAGAGGTGAGAAATGGGAAGTTTAGATCTAAGAAATGAGGAATTCTGGGGGCCTTCCTTAGCCGTTTGGTAAGATGCGCGGCTACTGCGCAAGACCATGCTAAAGGGGCTGGGTTCGATTTCCGGCGCAGGTCTAGGCGATTTTCGGATTGGAAATTTCCCCGACTCCCGTGTGAGTTTCAGTACTGAGATTTGCATTTTCATTGAGAGAGGTCACGCGATATTTACATTTTACTCTCTCCCGCTTTCACAGAAAACATAAACAATGAAAGGAATTCCGCCAAATTTTCACGGATTTTGATTTCATCAATGCGCATTAAACTATTATAAACAAGCTGTTTATTTTTCAATAATGTCAATTCCAACTCGCAAATCAGGAACAAAATATCATAGAGCCCTTGCGTATTATATGCAGTTCAAATTACAGTCAACTTCTCGATGTTCTAAATCTCGATATCTCTCCCTATGTCGATTGCTTTCTCGGTCCCATCAATCGGATTCGGACTTTCTACATCTCGATAACCTCCCTATCTGGGGTGGCATTGTGCATCTCGAATCGAATCACTCGATTCATACGTTTTTGCATTCGTTTCGAAAAAATTGCGGCATTATGTATTTCGTTCGACTTCATTCAGTCGCAGTACAAGATTTCGAATGGTGTTGTACTAGCTCAATCGAGTATGTTCTGTCAAATAAAATGTAAACAGAGATAATGAGAGATAGCTGTCTCCGTGTTTAGTATGCCCACTGGAGAGACAACCTTCAGCGCATGGCGAATGTGAGTAAACAGAGAGAATACGAGTAATTTCATCTGCGTGTAGCATGCAGATGATAGATGGATGATGGAAAGGCATCCTTCAGGGCATGAATTGGCAGTTAATTTATAAACAAGCAAATTGTGCTCAGTGACTATACAAAGCAATATTATTTATTGAGCAACATTATGCCGATACGATATGTTTTGTAAATTGAGATATTGTTACGACACCAATTATAAATTTTATGTTTATTCGAGTTTATGCCACAGATCCAATTTTGAACTAAATAATTTAAAGCCAAAGAAGGCTTCGAAAATAAATTACTTTGATGTTTCCATGTGTTTTAGCTAAATGTACTTGGGTCATCTCTTGTGAGTTTTTTCTTTATCTAACTCAACTGTTTTTACGTAGATTTTGGAATATACACGTTTTCACAAAGATTTTCCCCATAGATTTTTCACGCGGTTAATCGAAATCGTCAATAAATACGTGAACACTGAATAAAAGATTTAAATTAAAGTCGTTTTTACGCGGATTTCGGGATAATTATGTTGTCTGGCTTGTTGTCTGGAAAGTATAGAAGTAGATAAACTAATGACATTCTCTCCTTCAAGATACAATAATGAAATATTTTATTCTCTTCCCGTAGAGAAATAATAACAAATATAAAAAAAAAACTTTCAGCAAGAAATGACTCTCGAAAAACATTCGAAAGCTTTAAAGGTGACGAGTGTTTTTCTTTCGACTTGAGTCGATTTTAAGTGTGCTATCGAGTCTCCATAATGCCAAAACATCTCATTATTCTTGTACCTCCTCGAGCATACTCGAACGATGAGTCGTTTTCGAGATCGAATCAAAACCCGTAATGCCAAACATGTTCGACTCGATAGAATTACGTTCGAATCGAGATGCACAATGCCACCCCTGAATATCTCTCTATCTCGATGTGTTCTGATAATATTTTGATCAGGAGTCCCTCTTCCTATGTCGATATATTCATATTTCTAGGCTACTAGACCATTTTTGGAAATAACAAACACAAAAACAAGAGACAACATTTGTGTTGCTGTTTTTTTGTTCATAGCAACGAGCTTTTTTCGATGGTCCCCTCAATATCGAAATGTGGAGAGGCAACTGTAGTTGAATGCAGATGTTCTAGGTTCTCCAAATTGTTTTGGAGTACAATTTCTTTTGGTACAAAAACATTGTTATCTTTGAATCAGTCTAACACCGTCCGCGCGTAGTGACAAGATGACCAATCAGGCCAAAATGGCGTCTCGCCTTTGTAATACCGCAGGAAGGGCAACAGGCTATTTTGGAGACAATTGTCTCGGTAGATTTGCCTTTCGATGGTACCCGTCGTGATGAACAGCTCACTCATCTCGCAACATCCTCATATGGCCAAGCACTTTTTGTCGAATTCTTCCAACTTCTTATTCCTAACATCCTCAGAAACCTACAACTCCTGCCCCGGCAATTGCTTTAACCCAGCGGTTCTGAACCTTTTTCTTGAGAGGTACCCCTTCGAACTTTTGCACTAATTGAGTTACCCCCCTTGGAAGTAGGTGTAGCGAAAGTGGAAATGCCCCGAGCGGAATATTAAGACGCTTCTACCACGATATATGAAGTGTTCGGGGCCGACGGCGCAGCACTGGTCTTTCGGTTTTTCTAGTTCAAACACTCAATTACGGTTAGAATAAAACTTTATTATTTACGTATCACTTGTTTGTACATTTATAAACTTTTTTTACATTTTAGCACTTATTCATTACACTCATTACAATTAACACTTTCGTATAATTATAAACTCGAATATTTTCGTTTTTACAAACTTTTGCACTATTTTCCGTATGACAATGTCTTTTGACAACACTTTTTATTTGTCGATACTTATCAAGAGACTCTAACACCGATTTTCAATTTTACCGCAACGGACTATTTAACTGTTCACTTATGTTTCCCGACTCAATTGGAGTATTCGGTAGGCCGGCTAGGGAAACCTAGAAAGCGCCGAATTCCAATAAAGGTGCTGCAGAATATTTGGGACTGACTCATTCACTTACATTTCAGGACTGACCCCGAGCTTGGAAAAGCGCACGGCATATATAGTCAATCCGAGTTCTGAATTTCATAATGATTTCATGAATTGCATCAGACTGGACTTTGGACCCCACGAAAGGTCCAAGAGTCCTTAAATAACGTAACCATTTTCCTCATCCCACATTTATCTGTTCAGACTATGTGGTTTTAATTTCAACTTCGTAAATATCCTCAATTTTGAGGTTCCATTCATTACTCAACTTTGCATTCTTCATGGATGCTCCCTAAAGTTCTTTTGCCCGAAATGCTTCATCAGCTTATTTGAAAAATCCATAAATTCCGAAACAACTTCCTTTTTATTCCAAATTTTTACAATAGTTATTTAATTTCTTGTCATAGATTAGCTAATTCAGCCTTAATATTGGACTTCCATACTTTACGAAACTTTGCCCCCTTTTTTGGATGTTCCTTTTGCAATTCTCTTCTGTTCTCTTTCCACTCTCTAAAACTCTCTTATTTCGAGCACACATTCAAGTGGCTACTTCAATTTACTAATGTATTAATTCATATAATTTTTTGTATAAAATGAGTATCTCTAAGTCCTACCCCTTTCTTTACACCTAAACTTGAACATTGCTGTCTCACAGAGTAATGTTCAACAAGTCCCAAATGTTTCATAATGCATGATACTACTAAACCAACGGAGTTGTGAAAATCTTCACTTAAAATCTGTATTCGAACCCAGCATGGGTTCTTTGTAAAACAGCGCATCATACCGCCGAGCTATTAACAGCTACCGCTTGTATTACTCTTTGGTGTTAAGTATACTCTTAAAAATCAAACAATCAATTGTTTACTCTTTCTTTCAACTGGGCTTTGAATTAAATTCCCCTTTCCCTAAAGAATCATTACCCCTTCGGGTCGGCTCTTCCTTATCCGAACCACTCAGACCCCAAAATCAATATTTCCTTTCAAGTTCATATTGGTAAGAACAAAATCATGTTCTCTCTGTTTTTCATACTGGGCAACAAACCCCTTTAAATCAATACACCTGTATACGTGTATGTAGATTCAATGAAGACTCTTATTGTCTCTATCATTTTGGCTAAGTTATTATTCCGCGCTCCTCACCCAAACAAATTCTTTCCTTAGTGTCCTATACATATGCGCCAATGCATCATCATCAATGACGATCGCGGCTGTGCACCGCTATATCGTACACTGTCCAATATGTGAGCACGTTTGAACATGTCAATCCACCGCGCTCCAGTTAAGTAAATCTGACTAAGCTGTTTTCGCCGGTTTCGCCAAACCGTGATAAGGGTATGCGATATTTCACATAACTTTTAAATTGATGAAAGTAAATTAACCCAACAATTCCTACATGCAACATTTTAAATTTATGTTGATTGCTTAAATTACTTTGCGTTGAGTAATTGAATATATTCGGCCTTGTTTTTACAATATCACACTGCCATCAGTATTTAAAATTGTTTTAGGAAGGTGTCGGCACATAAGGCTGTGCATAGGCTTCCAATCCTTTGTCCTTTGCAGCGAAGCTCCTTTCAGCTTTTGAATAGCTTTAAAGTAGGCTTCCAAGCCTCTTGAAAAGAGTCTTCTGAGCCTCTTGGAGAAAGGCTTCATTGCCTTTTGAAAAGAGGCTTCCGAGCCTCTTGAAAGGAGGCTTCCGAGCCCCTTGAGAGGAGGCTTCCGAGCCTCTTGAGAGGAGGCTTCCGAGCCTCTTGAGAGGAAGCTTCCGAGCCTCTTGAGAGGAGGCTTCCGAGCCTCTTGAGAGGAGGCTTCCGAGCCTCTTGAGAGGAGGCTTCCGAGCCTCTTGAGAGGAGGCTTCCGAGCCTCTTGAGAGGAGGCCTGAGCCTCTTGAGAGGAGGCTTCCTGAGCCTCTTGAGAGGAGGCCTGAGCCTCTTGAGAGGAGGCCTGAGCCTCTTGAGAGGAGGCTTCCTGAGCCTCTTGAGAGGAGGCTTCCTGAGCCTCTTGAGAGGAGGCTTCCTGAGCCTCTTGAGAGGAGGCTTCGAGCCTCTTGAGAGGAGGCTTCCTGAGCCTCTTGAGAGGAGGCCTGAGCTCTTGAGAGGAGGCTTCTGAGCCTCTTGAGAGGAGGCTTCCTGAGCCTCTTGAGAGGAGGCTTCCTGAGCCTTGAGAGGAGGCTTCCGAGCCTCTTGAGAGGAGGCCTGAGCCTCTTGAGAGGAGGCTTCTGAGCCTCTTGAGAGGAGGCTTCTGAGCCTCTTGAGAGGAGGCTTCTGAGCCTCTTGAAAGGAGGCTTCCTGAGCCTCTTGAAAGGAGGCTTCTGAGCCTCTTGAAAGGAGGCTCTGAGCCTCTTGAAAGGAGGCTTGAGCCTCTTGAAAGGAGGCTTCTGAGCCTCTTGAAAGGAGGCTTGAGCCTCTTGAAAGGGGGCTTCCGAGCCTTTTGAAAGGAGGCTTCCGAGCCTCTTGGAAGGAGGCTTCTGAGCCTCTTGAAAGAAGGCTTCCGAGCCTCTTGAAAGGAGGCTTCCGAACCTCTTGAAAGGAAGCTTCCAAGCCTCTTGAAAGGAAGCTTCCAAGCCTCTTGAAAGGAGGCTTCCGAGCCTCTTGAAAGGAGGCTTCCGAGCCTCTTGAAAGGAGGCTTCTGAGCCTCTTGAAAGGAGGCTTCTGAGCCTCTTGAAAGGAGGCTTCTGAGCCTCTTGAAAGGAGGCTTCCGAGCCTCTTGAAAGGAGGCTTCCGAGCCTCTTGAAAGGAGGCTTCCGAGCCTCTTGAAAGGAGGCTTCCGAGCCTCTTGAAAGGAGGCTTCCGAGCCTCTTGAAAGGAGGCTTCCGAGCCTCTTGAAAGGAGGCTTCCGAGCTTCTTAAAAGGAGGCTTCCGCATTATGTACATAATAATTTTTTGAAATAAAAATGCACAATTACCAAAACTTTATCAATGAGTTTTGATTGGAATTGTAATACGTCCGCCACTACGCATTTTTGTCCGAGGTACCCCCATGGGCCAGCTAAGGACCCCCAGTGGTACATGTACCCCAGGTTTAGAACCGCTGCCTTAACCGATTCAATAAGGATGTGTCATATATGACCCAAGAGGAAAATCAGCTGTCAAAAATACGTTTTAAGATATAGAGCCTTGATTTCTTCAGCAAAAATATTCAAAATTATCTGTTCCATCCAGGGAAAATATCGCACAGGTTATGTTACGGGTACAAGGATGATCTAGAGCACCCAAAATATCCTTCAATTGTAATTTTGATGTTCTAAAGAATCAAAGCCATACTTTACCATATTCTGGTTAAATAATTGATATTGAAATGCTTTATGATAAAATCCTGCGCCTATCCAGCGGTATAACTGAGCTTTTTCAATATTTACGATACTTCAAGCAGTTTTTGAATTCAGATCTTAATATTCAAATCGACCCAAATCGAGAACATCTACGATTTCTCCACTCTTTTTTTAGTTGGAATAGCTCCACGGGATTTCGTTACACAATTATGGACACAATACAGAATTCGTTGAACTTCTACGACACTCCAAACTGTCTTTGAGCTCAGATCCCAATATTCAAATCGATCAACAAGAAGACCTTTGATGTCCCCACTATGTTTAAGAGTTACACCATCATAGACACATCACAGAATTCGTTCGACACCTACGACACTCCAAACTGTCTTTGAGCGCGAATCCTAATATTCGAAACGATCAACATGAAGATCTTCGATATCACAACTTTATTTATTAATTGGAATAGCTCCACGAAAATTCGTCACATTATTATTGACACATTACAGAATTCGATGGACATGTACGATAATCCAAACTGTCCTTGAGTTCAGATCCATATTTTCAAATCTATCAACAAGAACATCTTTGATGTCCCCACCATTTTCAACACCCCTCCCACTTCGTCACACTTTTTGTAATGAACCTTTATTATTTTTGCCTTTCTCGTATTTTTTTTATTTTTTATTTTTTTTTTAACTAATTTTATTTGCTAATTATCCAATACATGCAATTATCTCTTAGACTAGGTGTTCCGTGTTTTTTTTAACACTATCATCCTTATTAGCTGTTACATTTTTAGTTATTATTAATACATTTCAATTGCCTCTGGCAGTTAGGATATTTCCTCTGGTTGAATTGAACCATGTAGGAATTACATTGTTTTCAACTTAAACTAAACTTAACATAATGTATACTAAGGGTACAAGGAGCTAATCGTTGCAATAGAAGATTGCATTTGTTGCAATGGACGTTTGTTGAAATGTCTCAATATTAGAAATTCCATGAAGTTCATTGGAGGCAACTTCAGAATCATTTTCAATATTTTATTTTGAATCTTCTGGAGTGCCTTCTTTCTGATGTTGCAGCAACTAGTCCATATTGGCACAGCATACAACATGGCTGGTCTAAAAATTTGTTTGTAAATCAAAAGTTTGTTCTTAAGACAAAGTTTTGATTTTCTGTTTATAAGTGGATGTAGACACTTAATATATTTGTTACATTTGGCTTGAAGGCCTTCAATGTGATTTTAAAAGTTAATTTTTTATCTAGAGGAAGTCCTAAATATTTTGCTTCGCTAGACCAATTAATTGGAACCCCATTCATAGTGACAATATGTCTGCTAGAAGGTTTCAAATAAGAAGCTCTCGGCTTATGTGGGAAAATTATAAGCTGAGTTTTGGAAGCATTCGGGGAAATTTTCCATTTTTGCAAGTAAGTGGAGAAAATATCCAAACTTTTTTGCAGTCTACTACAAATGACACGAAGGCTTCGCCCTTTGGCTGAGAGGCCCGTGTCATCTGCAAACAAAGATTTTTGACATCCTGATGGTAAATCAGGTAAGTCAGAAGTAAAAATGTTATACAATATGGGCCCCAGTATGCTGCATTGGGGGACACCAGCCATTACAGGTAATCTATCAGATTCAGATTCTATCAGAGATTACAATTTTGGTTTCAAACGAAGAATATAATTTATTCTTGATACGTCTATTAATGACAATGGCGACCCCACCACAGGCGCTGTCAAGACGATCATTTCGGTAAATAAAATAATTTAGATCTCTTTTGATGCAAAGACCAGGTTTTAAATATGTTTCAGTTACAATGGCAATGTGCACATTATGAACTGATAGGAAGTTGAATAATTTATCTTCCTCACCCTTTAAAGAGCGAGCATTCCAATTTAAAATTTTCCAAGAATTACTTGCATCCATTAAAACGAAGTCCAATAACAATTTTTTGAGTATATTTGATACCAACCTGAACAGCATCAGTTTCGGTATTTGCTTTGAACATTGCATCAATCATGTGATGCAATTGTTCATTTAGAAATTTTAAGTCGGAAGCAGACATGCTACCTGAGCCGTCAGAACGAACGTTATTTCCCGTTGAAGAATGGGTATGAAAGTCATTCATCGTCGGTAAATTTTCAGAAATGATTCAGAATATCTCGGTCGCCATAACGAAGTAGGCAATATTGTGCATCAACAGCTTGCTCTAAGGCACAACTTGGTTAACCAGTTTTTCGCCTACTGCAAAATATGTGCCTGTCCCGGTTCTGGAAAATAGTTTCGTGAAGCTGTAATGGGATCGCGAGATCATAACGGATGTTCTCATCCGTGCCAATCAGCCCGATATTGTGGTCCACGACAAAAGGATCAAGCGGGTAACCCTCATCGACATTGCTGTACCGCTAGATCATAATGTCCAAACAACATTCTCCAACAAGATAACGAAGTACCACGACTTGGCGGAGGAGTTGAAACAGATGTGACACCGGAATCGTCCCGAAATCTCTTCTGAGATCCTAGGGAGAGCTGGAGCTATCTCATAACCTCCATAGCATCCAAAAGACATACATACGGAGCAAACGTTTATTATTGAATTTTAAGTCAACCGACGAATGATATCCACAGAGCCGAATCCCCTTTGGCATTCAGATTGCCCGGGGTAGGTGAACATTCCCAGCACGCTTGCTGAGGAATTACCAAAACTCTATATATAATAATAATAAAATATTTTTTAATATGTGTAGCATCAAAGAACTGAAGAGCTGATCTAAGGAGCTGACTCTTTTCTATGAGCTGAACGGATCAGATCCGCTCACTGCAATGAGCTTTTTTGCCCACCTCTATCACCGATTTGAGAAATGGGGAGTGAGAAGTGAACATTTTCCATTTCACAAATCTTTCTACACATTGTGAAAAGGTATGAGTGAGGAATTAAGAGTATGAAGTCACTTTTTGCCTTTCTCGTACTTACAACAAAGTTGTACCGAAAGGCTATCATTTCACTCCAAAAACGAACTTTTTATAGAAGCTTCGGAGACCCATAGTGTTATATACCATTCGACTCAGCTCGACGAGATGAACAAATGTCTGTCTGTCCGTGTGTATGTATGTTTGTACGTGTGTGTGTATGTGTGTGCACAAAAGCTAAGAATAACATTAGACAACTTTTCATATAGTAATCCTTAACCGATTTCCTCGCAACAAGTTTCATTCGACAGGGGACAAAGGCTAGTTGATCAATATTGAATTTTAAAACGATCAACCGTTGCGTTTAAAAGTTATAAAGAAAATGGTACATCGAACCATATTCACCACATAAGCTTGGTGTCTTGGCTAAATGCGAGAAAGGCAGTATCACCACCGAATAACCGACGTGTCACTGGCGCTCTCTGATTGTCTCACACTTTTTAACGGCCATTCGCTTTTGCGGGCGATCGCTCCTGTCAAATGAGCTAAGACACAACTCCGCTGCAATGTTAATACACGTAGGTTGGTGGCTGAGCTACGAAAACTTCGCGAGCCATTATGGGGGTGGCGGTAGTGTTCAATGATTTTTCATCATGGCGTCGTGGGCAGCAAATTTGAATTATTTTCCATTAGGTGACACGTCGGTTCGTCGGTGGTATCACTACTCGGTGAATTAAGTTGGGTTTTTTTAATTTCTTCTCACTTTTCAATTATTAATCATTTTACATTTCTCACATTCACCAACTAAACGAATTTTTTAGCAAACTAAACGACCCATTTAGCAAAAAAACACTCATGGTCGTATGATCCGTTCGGACAAACGATATTTTTCTTTCAGTCAAACGATCTATTTGGTCAAATGAAATTTTCGGCCAAAGAACCTGTTCGTTAAAGCCACACGTTTGCCCATATGACCTGTTCGACCGAACAACATTTTCGGCCGTGTGTCACCTTCGGCAAAATGACTGACTGTCGGCCATATGGGTGTCGACCTAATGAGCCCTGTTTCTGAACCTTTTCAACGGAGCCTGGAATGACTGGATCTTCCTAGACGATTGGGGACTAAATTATGTGATGCAGATCCCGAGTAACATCATCATTACACTTCCAAGTTCGATGAAAGGTTAGTGAAATGTCAGCTTCGTGAAAAGTTGGAAGCAGACAGAAGACTTGGCTTTCAACTCCACGCTTTTCGCTCTGGGTGCCGGCCACATTTCTATTTCGCCGGCTAGTTCTGAAATAGACAATAGACTGAGGGGTTCACTGGGAACCTTCCTGACTTCGTCCGTAACTTTCCCATTGGGTATTCCATTAGGGTCCTCATAGGGAACCAAGTATCGAGTTCCTAACAAGACGAAACGAGGCGGATCTGGCGGTCATGTTTTTCTAATCGCTGTGAGCTGGTTTTTCTCCGTCCCTATTCACGCCAACGATATTTTATTGGTCGTCGTTGGTAATATACCATGGGACACCCTAATAATCCGGGGAACACTTGGCTACTTTTCTTGCAGAAGGGAATAGGATTCTATGCATGATAGCCGGCGCGCGGCGATAGTCTCTCCATAGGAGGAAGAGCCGAATATGACAATTAGCCGAATATTACATTTGTCCGAATAGGACATTTGGCCGAATAGGACACTTAGCCGAATAAGACATTTTGCGGAAAAGGACATATCGGGTATCGGGTATATCGGAGCTACTTCTAACGGTGTTGCAGTCTTGTAGAATTCTCCCCTTGAAGAAGACTCGAAATAGAGTCGAAACGCCGGGAAAAAATCTAAAACATTCGTTTTGATTATCCAAGACTGCAACGCAGTTCGAAATAGCTCCGAGCGAGAAGTGAGTAGTGAGACGTCTCACTTCTTACTTCGCACTTTTCACAGTGAGAAGTATGACCTTCACCCCTAATTTTTCACTTATCACTTCTCACTGCATAAAGTGAGTACAGCAAAGCTAGAAGGGAGACGCCTCTCTTTTCACTAATTACAAGTTCGGCCGAACGACCTATTCGACGAAATGACCTTTTCAGCCAAATGACCTATTCGGCTATATGACCCTTCCGGCCGAATGATTTTTGGCCTAGTGGTCTTTTCAGCCAAATGGTACATTCGCCAAACAACTTTCGGCCTAGTGGCCTTAGGTCAAATGGCATTCAGCCGAACGGTATTCAGCCAAACGGCTCTTCCCGTCTCCCCCATGGTACGATTGAAAGTCCTCCACAATCACCATAAACAGGTCCATATCTGGGCGTTTCAAGATGGTAGACAACTCAGAAACACACAGAAGTTCGGTAACAGTGATTTCAAGCATAGGTTTACAGATGGACCAGTGCACCATTTATTATCGCCACTTACCCGTCAGATGAATCAGTCCTGAAAGTAACGGATTCTGCCTGCGTTATTGCAGCGCTACAGAGCAGCCAAAGCTGGATCACGACTTTTGTTTGAGTCCCAGGGTACAGCGGAAATTTGTGGGGTGCTGTATACGATGGAGCACATCCTATGCAGCCAATATTCCAAATACATCCTAAATTGTTTGATGTTTTTCGGTGAAAGTTAAGTTGTTTTATTTCTCGTTATCTCTCCCTATATCGATGATTCCTCAGTCCTCTGAATCTACATACATTTGGGCTTCCTACATCTCGTTAACCTCCTTATCTCGATATTTTTCTATTTCGATGGGTTCTGTTCACATTTTGTTCAGGATTCCCTTTCCTTATGTCCACATGTTCAAATCTGCAGGCTACTAGACCATCTTTGGACAGTAACAAACACATCAACAACAGGAAACGACATTTGTTTTATTATCGTTTTTCACAGCTTCGAGCTTTTTTGGATCTAGTACCCATTTCAATCTTTCTCCCTGTTGCCCACTAGCTACACCGCAGCTAGGAGAGGAGACAATTATAGGGTCGATAACCGTAGTACCTACCACGCACCGGAAACTCCCTACAGCAGGAGCAAACACACCTTCTGGGTGTTACGCGACACGTACCAATAAATGTTACAATGCGAAAGAGCCGGCAGACCGTGTCGCATCAAGAGGGACTCAAAAGCTGCCAAGGAAAATAATCAAATATCCGCCCGCGGAAAGCGAGGCCTGGTGACTCCTTTTTGAGTCCGAGAACGAGCACAAAGATTATTATTTATTTATTCAGACTAAGGCCGAAGTGGCCTGTGCGGTATATAAGAGTCTCCTCCATTCGGCTCGGTGCATGGCTACACGTCGCCAACCACGCAGTCTACGGAGGGTCCGCAAGTCATCTTCCACCTGATCGATCCACCTTGCCCGCTGCGCACCTCGCCTTCTTGTGCCCGTCGGATCGTTGTCGAGAACCATTTTCACCGGGTTACTGTCCGACATTCTGGCTACGTGCCCGGCCCATCGCAGTCGTCCGATTTTCACGGTGTGAGCGATGGATGGTTCTCCCAACAGCTGATGCAATTCGTGGTTCATTCGCCTCCTCCACGTACCGTCCGCCATCTGCACCCCACCATAGATGGTACGCAGCACTCTACTTTCGAAAACTCCAAGTGCGCGTTGGTCCTCCACGAGCATCGTCCAGGTCTCGTGTCCGTAGAGGACTACCGGTCTAATGAGCGTTTTGTAGATTGTCAGTTTGGTACGGCGGCGAACTCTATTCGATCGGAGCGTCTTGCGGAGTCCAAAGTACGTACGATTTCCAGCCACTATCCGTCTCCGAATTTCTCTGCTGGTGTCATTTTCGGCAGTCACCAGTGAGCCCAAGTACACAAATTCTTCTACCACCTCGATTTCGTCACCACCGATGCAAATTCGCGGTGGATGGCTCACATTGTCTTCTCTTGAACCTCTTCCTATCATGTACTTCGTCTTCGACGTGTTGATGACTAGTCCGATCCGCTTAGCTTCCCTCTTCAGTCTGATGTAGGCTTCCTCCATCTTCTCAAAGTTACGTGCCATAATATCTATGTCATCGGCGAAACCAAATAGCTGGACGGACTTATTGAAAATTGTACCACTCGTGTTAATCCCTGCTCTTCGTATTACCCCTTCCAAAGCGATGTTGAATAGCAAACACGAAAGACCATCACCTTGCCGTAACCCTCTGCGGGTTTCGAAGGGACTCGAGAATGCCCCTGAAACTCGAACTACGCACATCACCCGATCCATCGTCGCCTTGATCAACCGTATCAGTTTATCCGGAAAACCGTGCTCGTGCATTAGCTGCCATAGCTGGTCCCGATCGATTGTATCATATGCGGCTTTGAAGTCGATGAATAGATGATGTGTGGGCACGTTGTATTCGCGGCATTTCTGCAGTACTTGGCGAATGGCGAACACCTGGTCCGTGGTGGAGCGTTCGCCCATAAAACCCGCCTGGTACTGCCCCACGAACTCCCTTGCAGTTGGTGCTAGTCGACGGCATAAAATTTGGGAGAGTATCTTGTAGGCGGCGTTCAGCAATGTGATTGCGCGGTAGTTGCTACAATCCAGCTTATCGCCCTTTTGTAGATGGGACACACGACACCTTCCATCCACTCCTGCGGCAAAACTTCCTCCTCCCAAATCTTGGTAATGACCCAGTGCAGCGCTCTAGCCAGTGCCTCACCACCGTGTTTAAATAGCTCTCCTGGTAGTTGGTCAACCCCAGGGGCTTTGTTGTTCTTCAGCCGGCCAATCTCCTCCTGGATTTCCTGGAGATCCGGAGCCAGGAAAATTATGTCCTGCGCGCGTTCTCCCAGGTCCATCACCATACCGCCATCTTCGTCTGCCACATCGCCATTCAGGTGTTCTTCGTAGTGCTGCCGCCACCTTTGGATCACCTCACGCTCGTTCGTAAGAAGGTTCCCGTTTATGTCCTTACACATATCAGGCTGTGGCACGTGGCCCTTACGTGAACGGTTTAACTTCTCATAGAACTTTCGTGTGTTATTAGCGCGGTACAGTTGCTCCGTTTCTTCACGGTCTCGATCTTCCTGCTGGCGCTTTTTCCTCCGGAAAATCGAGTTTTGTCTGTTCCGCGCCTGTTTATATCGTGCCTCGTTCGCCCTCGTGCGGTGTTGCAGCAATCTCGCCCATGCTGCATTCTTCTCTTCCACTAACTGCTCACATTCGCCGTCATACCAGTCGTTTCTCTGATCCGGGGGCACCGTGCCAAGTGCAGCGGTTGCGGTGCTACCAATGGCGGATCGAATATCTCTCCAGCCATTTTCAAGAGACGCTGCGCCTAGCTGCTCTTCCGTTGGGAGTGCCACTTCCAGCTGCTGCGCGTATTCTTGGGCTAGTCTACCGTCTCGTAGCCGCCCGATATTAAGCCGCGGCGTCCGACTTCGACGCGTGTTGTACACCGTCGAGAGTTTTGAGCGCAGGCATACTGCAACGAGGTAGTGGTCGGATTCAATATTCGCACTGCGGTAAGTGAGGACGTTCGTGATGTCGGAGAAGACTTTACCGTCGATTAGAACGTGGTCGATTTGGTTTTCCGTTTCTTGGTTAGGTGATTTCCATGTGGCCTTGTGGATATTTTTGCGGGGAAAGAAGGTGCTTCGGACTACCATTCCGCGGGAGGCTGCGAAGTTTATGCATCGTTGGCCGTTGTCATTCGATACGGTGTGCAGACTATCCGGTCCGATGACCGGTCTATACATTTCCTCCCTTCCTACCTGTGCGTTCATGTCACCGATGACGATTTTAACGTCCCGCAGTGGGCATCCATCGTATGTCTGCTCCAGCTGTGCGTAGAACGCTTCTTTCTCGTCGTCGGGTCTCCCTTCGTGTGGGCAGTGCACGTTGATGATGCTATAGTTGAAGAAACGGCCTTTAATCCTCAGCTTGCA
This sequence comes from Armigeres subalbatus, assembly GCF_024139115.2. Taxonomy (NCBI): domain Eukaryota; kingdom Metazoa; phylum Arthropoda; class Insecta; order Diptera; family Culicidae; genus Armigeres; species Armigeres subalbatus. Next base: position 99,124,310 of record NC_085139.1, on the reverse strand, counting down.
CATCCTTGCGTTGATTGGCTGCCACCCAATCACGCGTTGGCGCATCTTACCCAGCACTATGAAGCTCGGTTCCCAGCTCGTTGGTGGTGCCACAGCTTTGGTAGAAGGTAGCCGCTCGATGCCCGCTTTTCCACACTTTCTGTCCTGTCCAGCAAATCTCCTGCAGCGCCACGACGTCGAAGTTGCGGGGATGTAATTCATCGTAGATCATCCTGTCGCAACCTGCGAAACCTAGCGACTTGCAATTCCATGTTCCAAGCTTCCAATCGTGATCCTGTATTCGTCGCCTAGGTCTTTGCCGATTATATCGAGTCGCATTATCTCTTATATTGTTCGTAATGATTGGTTTTCTAGGCGGCTTATTGGGCCTGCGCAAACCTCCTGTCTCGTCGGAGGGCCGTCGTGTCAGGGCTGTTTAGCGTCCCACCTAACACCAGGACTTGGGCTTGTGCGCTTTGAGTGGCACACGGTCGCTTTGGTGGGGCCTACTTGCGGATACATGCAGCTTTTTATAGAGGTTTAACAGGGCCCACTGTCAAACCCCACCACATCCTAGGCAAGCCCCACAACTCGCAGATGGCCTGGGGAGGGATCGTCAAGCCCTTGGACATAGTCCCTGCTGCCCTGAAACAAGCACAAAGAGAAAACTGTATAAAAAACCTTAGGGATTGCTTGTGTAGAAAAAAGTGCTACCTGATGTACATTTTTACATGCGATTTATTCCCCTCTGCATGGGGTTTTTTGATTGAGTGACGTCACAAAACATCCATAGCAGCACACATATTCCACATCGGTTACTGAAACTCATATATGACCGGATTCAGTCACATTCAAGTTACTGCAACCATTTTCGTCTGACTTGTGCTGCTCGGGATTGTGGGGGGGGTACTTGCGGTTGTTGATGATCACCGGCATCCGGTGGCGAATGGGTGGCAGGACGCAGGTAGGTTGACGTTGACGCAGGCCAGGTTTTGCACCGGACGGAGGCTTGGCGACGTAACGGATGGAGGTTGAACGATGAGTCTGTACGCTAGCTTGACGATGAAAGGCTGGAGGGTGAACCGGGCGAAGGCCGGGGTGGCGTACGGTATGGAGGTTTGGCGACGCACCGGGTGAAGGCTTGATGAGGCGCCGGGCGAGGGCTTGGCGACGTACTGGATGGAGGCTTGACGAGGCGCCGGGTGAAGGTTTGGCGATCCACCGGACGACGGCTTGACAATGGGCAAGGGCTGGGCGATCCACAGCACGAGGGCTTGACGATTCGTCGTATTAGAGCTTGGCGATCCGCCGGACGACGGCTTGACGATGGGCAAGGGCTTGGCGATCCACAGCACGAGTGCTTGACGATGCGCCGGGTGAGAGCTTGGCGATCCGCCGGACGACGGCTTGACGATGGGCAAGGGCTTGGCGATCCACAGCACGAGGGCTTGACGATGCGCCGGGTGAGAGCTTGGCGATCCGCCGGACGACGGCTTGACGATGGGCAAGGGCTTGGCGATCCACAGCACGAGGGCTTGACGATGCGCCGGAAGATGGCTTGACAATGCGTCGGGTGAGGGCTTGGCGATCCGCCGGACGAGAGCTTGACGATGCGCCGGGCGAGAGTTTGGCGATCCACAGAACGAGAGCTTGGCGATGCGCCAACAAAATGGCCGCGTTCACTGGCGACCGGCGTGATGCGATGGGTTACGCCGAAAGCTGTCCCGAGAGGTCGATGGTGACGCCCCGGCCACGTGGATACCGTGATGACGGAATGGCCGCTGACAGAACACAGATAGGAATGGCACTCTCGCCAAGATAACCACGCACGCTTCGACGAGAACGATGTCCAAGATGGCGGAATTCTTCCACGAAAGACCGTTGCTGTATCCAGAGCCCTGTCCGAATCGTCCGACGTTAATCCTGGGGAATACAATCCACCGCTTGTGCCACCAAGCGATGAGGAAAAAGGAAAAAGGCCGCTCTGGACCTGACCGCATGGTTAGCACCCCCTGTGACGTCACGAATGTGATTTTTTCCATTTTCTCCGTTTTCTCACTCGCCCTTCTCGGTTATCACACTTGGAACATCGGCAATCCGATTAAAAAATCTTTCAAAGTAAATTTCAATACTTTTTTAACTACGTTATACTTATATTTTCCGACGCACACTTCCACTCTTTTCGCGGTCATGGAACTTAATAATCTTCCTCCGGCTGAAAGCTGAGTTATTCAATTAATTTTAAGATACGACGAAGCACGAACATTGCCGAACATTGACAGGCTTGTCGATCTGGCAACCCTTCCGTGCACCATCTATTGGCACATGAAAAAATAAGGTGGGCACTCTTTTTGGCTCACGCTCAAACCGCTGTAAGCTTGTTACTCAGTGTCGGAGTACACGGTGGGTTTGATGGTGGAGGGTAGAGTTTCCATTTCCCGGCCATTTTCGTTGTCCCGGGATTCGGGATGAACTTGTTAGTATATCCCGGGAAATCCCGGGATCCCGGGATTTTTCCATGTTTCCTTAGAAAACTTATTTTTTTTATTTAAAAACGATTTTATTCAATGTTCAGGGGTAAAGTTCATATTTCAGAAAGGCAAGATAATACAGATTTCAAATTGGAACTCAATTCAATTCTAATTTGAATCGATTCTTTCGAAAAAAAAAACGACTTCAAAAAGCAAATAATAGTCACGTTTTTCTCGGAAGGTAGAGTACCCTTTTGGAATATATGATCGCCGATTCCGAGAAGCTGGTGCTTGAAGTCGGCTTGACTGTTTGCATTGTTTTGAATATGTATTGGGTTTAGACAGTTGCTGGGATTGCATTCAATACCCTAGTGACGAAATATGGAAGATGCGCAGTAGAATCGTACTGGGCCCATAATCTATTGGATATATGGGAACCCCCTCACAAAGAAAACACAATACTAGAGTATCCTCCAACCCATGGCAGGCTACTAATTGATACTTTTACCAAGAGCTGCAGCTCTTCTTGAACAGAACGCTTTCTAATCTTGATGTTAATAGTAACTTTATCGTTTTCGGCGATAAAGTGAATTGTATTCAACGTAATCGCTTGCTGCTATAAAGATGAATCAACTCAAGTTACCTCGATAATTCAACGTTAATGGGGTTAATAGATTACGCGATTAAAGTTGGCATACAATTTTGACAGAAGCCGAGAATTGGACAAATTGATTGCAGCTTGTTGACCAGAGTTGATTTTGATCGAAGCGATACACCAAAAAATTTGGCAGAGCATCGGGGTCGGACCATTTGTACTTGCGCATGTGCTGGAAAGTTTGTTGTACGAACGTCGATTGGAAGGACATGAATTGGATCAAGAATTGTTTTGGAGGCAAGAAGCTCAGGAAGACTGACTCAATGTTGGGCGGCGCGAGGAGATTAGCAAGGCGAATATCAGCTAGTGTACACAACCTCGCTGTAGACAGGAGATGGGTAGGAAGCAGGCGCCAAATAGATGTAGTGTAAATGCCGGTCTAGCCAACCGGGAGCACTTCTGAGACTCCCCGAATCAACTGCCTCAGGGTCGGCACACGGAAGTTTATCGCGGGACAGGGAATCTTCGCACTCGAAATTAAGGAAAACCTACCAGCACTTTTAACGTTTTTAACAATTTTATTAGCTACACTCCTTCTAACTTTTCCTTCCTCCCACTTTCTTACTAACTATTTAGCTAACCTTTACTGTTGGGGCCCCTTTTTCTTTCCAACCACCTCTTTCCTCTTCGCTGCGTCCTTCCTCGTCTTGACCGCAAGCTTCAGCCACGTCTGGCTACGTTCCGCGCCTTATGATCCAGTTGCACGTCCTAGGCTACCGATGTGTTGTCGGATCGGTCTTCGGCCAACAACGGTGCCGGCGAGGGGGCACTAGGACGGCGCAGGGCTTAACGGGAAACTGGGCACAAACACGGCGTTGACAAGCACGGGACAGCAACGAATCCACGGTAGAACAACGGGGTCCTATGACATTTGAAACGAAAGCACACATCACAATCACGGTCACAATTTAGGGAACCCGGAAGATATCTGGAGATGGGGGCTGGGCAATTACCTGATATCCTTGTCTTATCGCTTTCAATATTATTTTCCGAAAAATAAACGATCTCCTTGACTTTACACTTCTTAACTCGTTCACGATTGCCGGGTAAGTGAACGAGCTATTACAAGATTTTCAGGCCCAAGGTTCATGACCCCCATCTCCGGTCATCGACTTTTCCAGTCTCCATCCCTGTTTCGTACCACCCATTTGTGCAACCCATCATGGCCGCTCCAACTCCTTATCCTGCGGCTCCTGGTGGTGGGTTGAAGAAGCTTGGTGGGTGGTTGGTAGCAGTTAAGGTGGTTGCTCCTAATGACTATCTAGTTGTATGCTAAGTGGGCCTACTGGGGGACAAACCTTCGCTTCTCATACAAAAACTACCTGTCATACATTTTTTCGCATATTTACAAACAAAAATCTCAATAATACACACGATTAACAAAACCAAACACTCACAGTAGCTAATCTTGTACTGTAGATACTTGTCGTTTAATTTAAAGATAGCTGTAGCTGCATCTCCGATATTTTCATGTCTGTTCCTCTCTTACTAATTTAATAATAGGATGATATCGATTGTGCATCACAAAGAACCTTGGCTCCGTATACATGATTTTATCACCTAAGTGGGGTTTCGCGTTCAAAACAAATAACATTTGTAAGAAGAAAAATTACACTGTTTGCGAACCGGAAATGAAACGGTATTTTTTGTCCCGTGTATCCCGGGATTTTCGGAATTTCAAAAATAATATCCCGGGAATCGGGAAATCCCAAATTTTCCTAAATCCCGGGATTTTTTGTCCCGGGATGTCCCGGGATGGAAACTCTAGTGGAGGGAATATGCACTTGCGGTGGAGCCGACAAGCAACAAAAATGGGACCACTGGTTACATCCCATTCCTCATTCTACCCCTATCTCGATGGTCGCTTGAATATGTAGGCCGAAACGTCATATAAAATAGAAATTGTGTGTTTAGTTTTCACCGAAAAATATCAACAAATTATAGATATAAAAGTTTACGGTGGCCCAAACCCTAACAGTGTCACAAATCCCAGATTCAAAGACTAACTTGCGGGACTCCTGATTGCATTAGAGTTGCTCTGGACGATAATGGCGCCAAATTCGCGGCTGCCCTCGCCTGTCCTCGCCGAACGAAGGCAAGCTGCACTACCAAATATGTAGATCTTCCTGACAACATGGCCTCCGGATTTCTCAACGTTTCGACCTGCTCGGAAGAAATCCGGTATATGAATTGAGATGAAAATCCCAACAATTTTTAAAAGGATTTCCTGGAATGCAACAGTCGTCTTGTTTCTGATTTTTCTTGAGGCCATTTTCTCCGTTCTTGTCGATATCTTTTTCCATAAACTGTTGAGCAATTCGGAAGAAACAGTGATCAGTGAAATCGTCATTCATCCACAAGCCACACGTAGAAAGTTGGAAGCATTTTAAATCCAGTATGAAACTAAAAATGATTCACAATTCGTATTTTTTTTTTCTATTACTCTAAGTTATCTGGCCAAATAAGTCAGAACAATTAGTATGCTGCGGTGAACATGTATAGCAGCTACAATTAAAAATGACTGCTTGCAAATCTTCTCCATTCTACCCAACGCAGATAACCAAGTGTCAAAGGATGAAAATGGCAAAAAAATACTCACCCCCTCACCCAGGATCCCACCTCAAGGGATATGGAAACTAAGAAAAAATGAAATTAAGCGGCAGCACTAGCCGAACACATACACACAGAGACACACAGGCGAGAGGACGGCGACAAATTACTCCCACTCCTGAGGACCTGTTGTCCACTATGCGCTTCTAAAGTTCGAGGGTGCGAAGATATTTTTTAATTAAACTCAACTTTTATTGGAGAGTCGAGTCGAGCTCTGCTGGTGCAGGAGCGCTGCCTTTTGCAACACTACACGAAGCCATCAGCAGCGCAACCGAACGCTCAATTTCCAGAAACCAGAAACCGACAGAAGGGCTATTTGAAACGCGCTCACATTTAGTGAAGCAAAAAATTGAAATCTGAACTCGAGCGGTGGAGTTGGGGGTGCGGCCAATATGGAAACGTCCTGTGAAAAGGCAAGAATTTTCAATAAAATAGGAGATTTTCCTATTTTTTGTAAAAATCGATTAAGATCTAAGTTCGCATTACTGTCGATCACGATTCACGAAGATTGTCAGATGAATCGCACATAGCATGTTTTGACTAAAATCAGTAATTCTTCGAATTGTTTTATTTTATATTGGTACAGCTTTACAAGCTGTCGCAAAAGAAATCCTAGCGGTGACAGAGAAAAAAATCTAATATAATCGGACAGCACCCTGGTGCAAGCGGGAATGGACTGGGCCATATGCATTTCGCCGCGTTCGCTGCTGGACCAACCAAACGCAAGCGCCACTCTCGCCAAGAGAGGAACAAAGTTAATCGAATTAGTGGGCTAGATTCCACCGTCGTCGTCCACCAGCTCGCGTAGTTAATTCAGTTCTGCGGACGCCGCCTCCAGTCGAGAAGACAAGTGTTGACACTTTTAATGTAACGTTGATTCACCGCAACAACCAATTGCTGTCACGATCGGTAATGGCCGTGCTTAATAAGAGTGGAGGCACCACCACTGTGCAATGTGCATTGATTTCGATGGATTGAAAAGAGTTTGAGCTGTCTAATAAACTGTTTTCAAGGAATTCATTAATCAAATAGTAAGTATACGAGCAAATGTTATTTGAATAATTGAACCATTGATATTTGTATACAAAGCATACGAATTGATGTACCACATGACTCCTTCTTGCATTTCTCGTCCAATAAAGTTGTCCCAAAAGCTACTATCTGACTAAAAAAACCATACCCATAGCGTTTGTATACCAATCGACTAAGCTCGACGAACTGTGTAATTGCCATATGGGCATTATCTTAGGGGCCACCTTAGAACCCAACCTGAGGGCTCTCCAAATACAAAACTAGCACTTAGGTTCTACTTATCCGAAAAAATGAGCATTGATAGAAAGAGAGGTCAATTAGGAACCCTTGGGATATTCCCAAGAAACATCTTTCAGGAGAATCTTTCTTGCTCTGGACAATAAAATACTGATCGACGTAGACGGTAAAACTTATTGGGATGAGGCGCGATAGATCGAGCGAGCGAAATCGAAAATCATAACTCTTTTTTGTTGTTTCCAAGAAGCATTCGACTGCTTCCAAAGTGAAGTAAGAGAATCGATCGTGTGTACTGCTTAGGGATCAGATCCTGAACCAAGTCTGAGTCGTGCTAATGATTAGATTAACCGACTGGGGTCATACACTAGTTAGGAAAGCAATTTTTATAGGTTTATCAACCCTTCCTCCCACCATGTAAGATTTTTCCCATAGATATAATTTTTATTTATATGGAGCATAAGAAAACCCCCAGACCCCCCTCCTTCCATAAGTCCTTACGTAATTAGTGTACTACCCCATTCTTGCATGTCAGGTAGGACAGAGTAGAGGTAGGAAACTAGTTGAGAGAAGACTGCAATGTTGTCAGCCAGGAACTCCACAGTCACTGTGTAATGGGATCTAGACAAAATTCACCTCATACGTAATACGGTGGTTCAAAAAATAGATTTTGCCCCATATCGCTTATCTAATTCTGTATCATGTTCTGAGTGTCCTCCGAAAATTTGAGCTCATTTGGATGAAAACTGACGTTTTAAGTTTGCATGAAAATTAGTACGCGGAAATTTATTATTTCCGTCATACTGATTATGACACTTCCTCATTAAGGCCAGGTCAAAATGAAACCCACATAGCTAAAAGAAATACTTAAGAGCTTTCACTCAACGAAAACTGCATCTTTATTAATCGGCCCAATAATTAGTGATCGATACAGAACGATGAAACATGATACAGAAAATCTGATGAGCGTTGTGGAGCAAAATCAATTTTTTGAACCACCCTAACACGTAATGCTATGGAGCTATCAATAGTAGTTGTGCCAGTCCAGTCCAGTGCCAGTCCAATTTCCAAACAAAAATTCCTCCAATTTCGGAGGAGAAATTTTTCGAAAATTCCTTTAATTTGCGAAGGGTAAGTCCTCGAATTAGCAAAAGGAAATTCTTCGAATTCCCAAAGCGAACTTCTTCCAACTTTTCGAAGGAAAATTATTCTGATTTTATAGGATTACTAGTCGACCCGGCAGACGTTGTCCTGCGTAGTAGGCGAAATGCCCATGTGAAATTTCCACACGAATCCTAATTTTAGATTTTTACAATTTGCACAACCTTTCGCGTAATTTTCGCATGAGGAAATATCATATAAACCCGTCGGAAACGGCAACGAACATATCTGCTGAAGAAATGAAGAAAATCCATCCAGCCGTTTTCGAGTTATGCGGATACGAACACAGACCATTTCATTTTTATATATAAGACTAGTTGACCCGGCAGACGTTGTCCTGCATAGTAGGCGAGAATGTGCGTTCCGAACTGCCCATGCAAAGTTCGCATAGGAATCACAATTTTAGTTTTTCACGATTTGCTCAACTTTACTCGTAATTTTCGCATTAGAAAATATCATATAAACCCGTCGGAAACTATAACGAATGTTTCTGCTGAAGAAATGAAAAAAATCCATCCAGCCGTTTTCGAGTTATGCGGATACGAACACAGACCATTTCATTTTTATATATAAGATGATTCTCGATCTTATTTGATTTTGATTCAGACTTTGATTTAAATTCTAATTTTGATTTTAATTCCGATTCTGGTACCGCTTCTGATTCCGGTTTATTCTGATTGACATTCAGATTTCTCACAGTAAGGACGGAATACGTATCTGTCAAGGTACAATCAAGTGGTGGAATTAAATGGGAAGGTACAAACTCGTATTACATATGACAAGTGAAAACTTTCCGCTAAAAAGCTCAAAATAATTTTCATAACAATCCAGATTTCTGTTCTGCTTCTGAATTTTATTCTGACTCTAATTCCAATCTGATTCTGATTTCAATTCCGCTTCGGAATTCGATTTGCGTTTTAATTCTAATTTTGGTCCAGCTTCTGATTTTGGATACAATTCAGATACTGATTTTCACTTTGATTCTGATTTTGATTCTGAATTTGGTCCTGCTTCTGATTTTGGAACCAATTCATATTCTGATTCCGATTTTGATTCTGACTTTGATTCTGATTTCGATTTTGATTCTGATTCTGGTCCTGCTTCGTATTTCCAGTTCTGATTCTGATTCTAATTCTGATTATAAATTTGATTCTGATTCTGGTCCTGCTCCTGATTTCGGCTCCAGTTCAGATTCTGAGTCTGATTCTGGTTCTGGTCCTGGTCTGCTTATGGTTTCAATTCAGATTTTGATTCTAATTCTGATTCTGATTCTAATTATGATACTGATTCTGGTCCAGTTTTTGATTTTGGTTACAATTCTGATTCTGATTCCGATTCTGAATCTAATTCCAATTCTGATTATGATTCCGATTCTGCTTTTGATTTTGAGTCTGATAATAATTTGATTCTGAATCTTAGTCGAAATTCAATTCCGATTCCAATTCTTTTTCTGATTCCGTTTCCAATTTTGGTTCTAATTCTGTTTCTGATTCTAATTCTGATTATGTCTATGATTTCGCTTCTTGACTTTAATTCTGATTCTGGTCTTGCTTCCGATTTTGGTTCCAATTCATTTTCTGTATCCGATTATGGTTCTGACTTTGATTCTGGTTCCAATTTTGATTCTGATCCTGCTTCTAATTTTGGTTCCAATTCAGATTCCAATTTCTATCTGGATTCTGACTCTGATTCCGATTCATAATTTGATTCAGATTCTGGATCTGCTTCAGATTGTGGGTCCAATTCAGATTCTGATTCAGGCTTTGATTCTGATTCTGGTTTTGGTTTTTATTCTGATTCTGGTCCTGCTTATGATTTTGATTCCAGTTCAGATTCAGATATTGAGGCTGATTCTAATTCTGGCCCTGGTCTGGTTATGGTTTTAATTAGGATTCTGATTCTAATTTTGATTATGATTCAGGTTCAGCTTCTAATTTTGATTCTGATTCCGATTCTCTGATTTTGATTTTGAATCTGATTCCAATTCCGAACTTAATTTTGATTCTGAATCTGACTATGATTCCAATTATGCTTCTGAGTTTGAGTCTGATTCTGATTCAGATTCCCATTCCGATTCTGAAAATAATTTTGATTCTGAATCTTATTCGAAATTCGATTCCGATTTCAATTCTCTTTCGAATTCCGAACCCAATTTTGATTATGATTCTGTTTCATTTTCATATTCTGATTTTGATTCAGGTTTAGTATTCTGAAATTAATTGAGATTCTAATTTCGATTTTAATACTGATGCGATTCCGATTTTAATTCTGATTTCAATTCTGATTCCGATTCTGTTTCCAATTCCTAATCTGCTTCCAAATTGTATTCTGATTCTGATTCTGCTTCTGCTTCTGATCCCATTTCTGCTTCTTATTTTGATTTCGATTCTGAATAAATTTCAACTTTTGTAATTCCGATTATGGTTCTGTTATTATAATTCTAATTCTAATCTGATTCCGATTCCGCTTTGGATTTTGATTTTATTTTTAAAGCTGATACTGAATCGGAATTAGAATTTGAATTGAAACCATTTACGATTCTGATACCGATTTTGATTCCATTTCTAATTCTGATTCTGATTCAGTTCCGATTTTGGTCCTGCTTTTGATTTCAAATTCAATTCAAATTCCGATTCCGATTCGGATTCTGATTCTGGTTATGATCTGATTCAGATTCTGTTTCTAATTCTGATTCTGAATCCGCTTTTGATTCAGATTCTGATTTTGATTCCGATTTTGGTTCTAATCCTGATTCTGAATCCGATTTTGATTCAGCTTCTGATTTTGATTCCGATTTTGATTCTAAATCTGTTTTTATTTCTTATTCTGATTTAGATTCTGATTCTGGTCATGCTTCTGATTTTGGTTCCAATTAACATTCTGATTCCGATTCTGTATCTGATTGGGATTCCGATTCCGATTCTGATTTTGATTCCGATTTTGATTCTTATTCTGGTCGTGGTTCTGATATAATTTCTGGTTTCGATTCTAATTATTATTCTAATTTGATTCCGACTCTGATTCTGATTATGATTCTGATTCTGAAGCAGAACCTTCTGATTATGATTAACATTCTGATTTCTATTCTGCCTGATACTGATTTTAATTCCGATTTTCAGTTACGATTTCAGTTACGAATCTGATTATGAGTTTGCTTTTGAGTCTTATCATAATGCTGATTCAAGTTCTGGTTATGGTTTTGATTCTTATTCTGATTCCAAATATTATTCTGGTTTTTTAATTCTGTTTCTGATTTTGATTCTGATTATAATTCTGATTCTAATTGCATTTGGATTTGAATTCGGATTCCAATTCAGATTCGGATTCGGATTAAGGTTTGGGTTTGGATTCAGATTTCTTTTCATAATCGGATTCTTATTCAGGTTTTGATTCTGATTCTTATTCTGATCATGATTCTTATTTTAGTACTCCAGAGGTGAGCCAGCCTAGGGCAGCAAGCCTTTTTTAATGAAGAATAAAAAATTCGGAGAAGGGTCGTTTGACCGAAACTCATTCGGCCGAAAGCCATTTGGCCGTATGCCACTAGGCCAAAAGTTATTTGGCCAAATATACCATTTGGCCGAACAGGCCATTAGGCTGAAATTCATTTGGCCGAAAGGGTCATTTGGCCGAAAGGGTCATTTTGCCGAAAGGGTCATTTTGCCGAAAGGGTCTTTTGACCGAAAGGGTCGTTTGGCCGAAAGAGTCGTTTGGCCGAAAGGGTCGTTTGGCCGAAAGGGTCGTTTGGTCGAAAGAGTCGTTTGGCCGAGAGGGTCACGACCCTTTCGACCAAATGACCCATTCCGCCAAATGACTTTCGGCCTAATGGTCTGTTTGACCAAATGACCCTTTCGACCAAAAGATCCTTTCGTCCAAACGACCCTTTCGGCCAAATTACCCATTCGGCCAAACGACCTTTTCGGCTAAATGACCATTTCGCCCAAATGACCCATTCGGCCAAACGACCTTTTCGGCCAAATGACCATTTCGACCAAATGACCCTTTCGGCCTAATGACCCTTTCGGCCTAATGACCCTTTCGGCCTAATGCCCCCTTCGGCCAAACGACCCTTTCGCCCAAACGACCATTTCGTCCAAACGACCCTTTCGGCCAAACGACTAATGGCATATTCGGCCAAATAACTTTTGGCCTAGTGACATTCGGTCAAATGGCTTTTGGCCAAATGCGTTTCGGCCAAACGACCCTTCCCCGAATTTATTCTGATTTTGATTCCGATTCTGATTTTTCTGATTGTTATTTTGATTTCAATTTTGTTTCTTCTTCTGGTTTTTATTCCTGTCATGATTTTGATAACATTTCTGATTCTGTTCCTGCTGTTCCTGTTTTGATTCTGAATATTATTTTGATATTATTCTGACTCTGATTCTGATTATGATTTTGGATTCTGTACTGATTATGATAATAATTTCGGTTCTGGATATGATTCTGCTGCCGATTCTGATTTTAAATCCGATTCGGATTTAGCTTTTCACTTTCATTCACATTTTAGTTTGTTTTTTAAATCTTATTGTGATTTGAATTCAAATTCCGATTCTTATTTTACTTCTATTTTATACTATCATACTATTTTTAATCCGGTTTCGATTCCGATTTAGCTTCTGATTTTGATTCCAATGCTGGTTCTGATTATGATTCCGCTTTCGATTTTGATTTAATTCCAATTCCGACTCTGCTTCTGGTTTTTAATTGTGTCATGATTCTGATTATGGTTTTGATTCTCATTCTGATTCTGGTTCTGCTTTTGAATCTTATTATAATTTAGATTTTATTCTGACTCTGATTCTGGTTTCTGATTCTGTACTAATTCTGATATTAATTCCAATTCTGGTTATGATTCCGATTTTGATTATGCTCCCGATTCTGATTCTTATCCTGTTTCTGATTCTTATTCTATTTCTGATTGTTAATCCGATTCGGATTTAGCTTTTGACTTTCATTCCCATTTTAATTGTAATTTTGATTTTGAATATGATTCAGATTCTTATTTTACTTCTGATTTTGATTTAGATTCGGCTTCTGGTTTCTATTCTCATCATGATCCTGATTTGAATTCTGGTTATGACTCCGCTTTCGATTCTGACTCTTATTTTGATATCATGTTCGGTTCTGATTCAAATTGAGATTCAAAATTATTAATTAAATTTATTAATTCAGATCCGAATTCGGATTCGGATTCTGATTCTGATTCTGATCCTAATTCTGATTCTGATTCTGATTCCGATTCCGATTCTGATTCTGATTCTGATTCTGATTCCGATTCCGATTCTGATTCTGATTCTGATTCTGATTCTGATTCTGATTCTGATTCTGATTCTGATTCTGATTCTGATTCTGATTCTGATTCTGATTCTGATTCTGATTCTGATTCTGATTCTGATTCTGATTCTGATTCTGATTCTGATTCTGATTCTGATTCTGATTCTGATTCTGATTCTGATTCTGATTCTGATTCTGATTCTGATTCTGATTCTGATTCTGATTCTGATTCTGATTCTGATTCTGATTCTGATTCTGATTCTGATTCTGATTCTGATTCTGATTCTGATTCTGATTCTGATTCTGATTCTGATTCTGATTCTGATTCTGATTCTGATTCTGATTCTGATTCTGATTCTGATTCTGATTCTGATTCTGATTCTGATTCTGATTCTGATTCTGATTCTGATTCTGATTCTGATTCTGATTCTGATTCTGATTCTGATTCTGATTCTGATTCTGATTCTGATTCTGATTCTGATTCTGATTCTGATTCTGATTCTGATTCTGATTCTGATTCTGATTCTGATTCTGATTCTGATTCTGATTCTGATTCTGATTCTGATTCTGATTCTGATTCTGATTCTGATTCTGATTCTGATTCTGATTCTGATTCTGATTCTGATTCTGATTCTGATTCTGATTCTGATTCTGATTCTGATTCTGATTCTGATTCTGATTCTGATTCTGATTCTGATTCTGATTCTGATTCTGATTCTGATTCTGATTCTGATTCTGATTCTGATTCTGATTCTGATTCTGATTCTGATTCTGATTCTGATTCTGATTCTGATTCTGATTCTGATTCTGATTCTGATTCTGATTCTGATTCTGATTCTGATTCTGATTCTGATTCTGATTCTGATTCTGATTCTGATTCTGATTCTGATTCTGATTCTGATTCTGATTCTGATTCTGATTCTGATTCTGATTCTGATTCTGATTCTGATTCTGATTCTGATTCTGATTCTGATTCTGATTCTGATTCTGATTCTGATTCTGATTCTGATTCTGATTCTGATTCTGATTCTGATTCTGATTCTGATTCTGATTCTGATTCTGATTCTGATTCTGATTCTGATTCTGATTCTGATTCTGATTCTGATTCTGATTCTGATTCTGATTCTGATTCTGATTCTGATTCTGATTCTGATTCTGATTCTGATTCTGATTCTGATTCTGATTCTGATTCTGATTCTGATTCTGATTCTGATTCTGATTCTGATTCTGATTCTGATTCTGATTCTGATTCTGATTCTGATTCTGATTCTGATTCTGATTCTGATTCTGATTCTGATTCTGATTCTGATTCTGATTCTGATTCTGATTCTGATTCTGATTCTGATTCTGATTCTGATTCTGATTCTGATTCTGATTCTGATTCTGATTCTGATTCTGATTCTGATTCTGATTCTGATTCTGATTCTGATTCTGATTCTGATTCTGATTCTGATTCTGATTCTGATTCTGATTCTGATTCTGATTCTGATTCTGATTCTGATTCTGATTCTGATTCTGATTCTGATTCTGATTCTGATTCTGATTCTGATTCTGATTCTGTGATTCTGATTCTGATTCTGATTCTGATTCTGATTCTGATTCTGATTCTGATTCTGATTCTGATTCTGATTCTGATTCTGATTCTGATTCTGATTCTGATTCTGATTCTGATTCTGATTCTGATTCTGATTCTGATTCTGATTCAAATTCTGATTCTGATTCTGATTCTGATTCTGATTCTGATTCTGATTCTGATTCTGATTCTGATTCTGATTCTGATTCTGATTCTGATTCTGATTCTTATTCTGATTCTGATTCTGATTCTGATTCTGATTCTAATTCTGATTCTGATTCTGATTCTGATTCTGATTCTGATTCTTATTCTTATTTTGATTCTGATCTCTTCTGATGAAAAAATGATGAAAGATGAAAATGAAAAACAAAATTGCATTCGAATTTTTATTCTAATTATGAATATGTTTCCTCTTCCGATTTTGATACTTATTTTGATTTCAATTCCGATTCTGCTTTTGGTTTTTATTCGTATCATGATTCTGATTTAAATTATGATAATGGTTTTTATTCTGGTCCTGCTTTTGAGTCTATAAATTATTTTGATTTTATTCTGACTCTGACCAATTGACCAATAATTCTGATTCTGACCATGACTTTGGTTCTGATTCTGTAAAAACCTCTGATAGTAATTCCGAATCTTTCAGTATGCTTTCGATTTTGATTCTGATTCCAATTCTGATTCTGATTCAAATTCTAATTCTTATTCTGATTCCTAATCCGACTCTGATTTAGATTTTGATATTTATTCCCATTTTAACTCTAATTCCGATTATGATTATGATTCCAATTCTGAATCTTTGTTTGATTTAGATTCCGATTCTGCTTCTGGTTTCTATTCTCATCATGATTCTGATTTGAATTATGATTCTGATTCTCATTTTTATGTCTTCAATTCTGATTTTTAATCCCATTTCGATTCTGATTCAGCCTCTGATTTTGATTTAGATTCTGATTATGATTCCGCTTTCGATTCTGATTCTGGTTTTCATTCTAATTATGGTTTGATTCTTATTCGGACTTTGGCTCCGATTTATATTCTTATTTTGATTCCGATTTCGGTTACGATTATGATGCCGATGTTCATTGCATTTCTTATTCTGATTCTGATTTTGATTCTGATTCTGATTCTGGTCTTGCTTTTGATTTCGATTCCAATTCAAATTTATATTCCGATTTTTTTTCTGACTGATTCTAATTCTGATTCTGGTTATAATTCCGAATTTGATTCTGACTCAAGAAACATTTTGGTTTTATTATTGGTTTTAAGAGACTCTTGCAGAGTAAATAATGGTCTTCAAGAGCGTTTTAAAACTAAAAATGTTATTTGGGGATTCTTATTCTGTTTCTGAATCCGATTTAGATTTAGTCTCTGATTTTGATTCCGATTTTATTTCTATTTTTGGTTATAATTATGATTTCGATTCTGCTCCTCCTTTTTATTTTTATCATGGAGCTGATTCAAATTATAATTATTGTTTTGATTCTTATTCAGATTCTGGCCCTGCTTCTGATTCTGTCTTTGATTTTGATTCCAATTCTGAATCTGATTCTAATTTGGATTTGGATTTTGATTCCAATTCTGATTTTAATTCAGATTCGGATTTGGATTCAAGTTCGTATTCTGATTAAGATTTAGATTCAGATTCGGATCAGTATTCAGATTTGGATTAGTATTCTTATTCGGTCGCTGATTCAGATTCTAATTCTGATCATGATTCTAATACTGATTCTTATTTTAATGACGACTGTGATCTGATTTTGGTTTTTATTCTTGTTCTAAAAGACTTTCATGCTTTTGTATTCTGTCGCTCTTTCATTTTTGAGTTTTTCAAATTTGAGAGATATTGAATTTTGTATTTTTTTGTTCGGATTAAGTTTCGGATTGGTATTCTTATTCTGATTATTTTTCTTTGGAATCAATCCGTTTGACACCTTTGTAAGGAAATAGGACGATTCCACATTAGATGGATAAAATTTGATCAATCGAAATTGAAACTAAATCAGAATCAACTTCCTTGGCTCCAATAAATTGGTATTTATCATTGAAAATTCCAATAAACAGCCATACAGATTCACGTCTACATTGTAAAAATTTGTTTCTCTGTGGGATGGTGTAAAATGAGTGGCAAATTGACTGAAAATGGCACGCAGCCGCAGTCTTCTTCGTCGCCGGGTCCGGTCAACTATCCAAGCTTTGGGGCATCAATAGGTGCTGCAGTACGCTGCGTTTTGGTCAGGTGATTAGAAATACAAATCACACTCTCTGTGCTTGCGAACCCGAGGTCTGTCCTGATGAGGTGGGTACAAAAAGGGTAAAGCTATAGCGAACATGTATTACGGCGTTTACATTGGCTTCGAGAGTAGATCGCAGCCACGCGGTGGTTACAAATTGAATTAATGTTTTGAATTATCCATAAAAGGTTGTAATATTTTTCCAGTCCCCGCAATTCGTTTAGTTCGCGTTGCGTTTGTTCCATGCCGCTTTGAAGCACGATCGTAACTACATCTTTGCGCATTGCGTTAGATCGCGAATGGTACTGCGTTTGACCGACCATGCTCCTCACAGTCAACCTGCAGATGTGTATCAACGTTTTGGCTTCAGAAATGTTCCCCGGCGATACATAAAACAAATATGTGCCGGGAAATCTAACGAATTCGTTATCAATCTGATTCGCAACCGCGAGCTGACTGTGTGCACGAAAACCGACTACCAACCGCTCGCGATGGGATTGGCTCACGTGAAGACGGCGCGACGGACGCTGCTGCGGATGCGGCAGTGGCTCATAGATTGGAGATCATCTCCCGGGTAGGTAACCCGGCTGCCGCGACAGCGTTGTTGGGCGAGCGATCATCGTCGTCTTCGTCGTCGGCGCGCCGCCGTGCGTCGCCTTGGTCGATGTTGTCGGCTGCCGAGGCTGGTTTGCACGTGATTTGCCACTTTGTCCCGGAATGGAAAGGTTATTAAATAGAAATAAACACTTTGACTGACAAATGGGGAATGATTTATTGGCGATTTATTGGTCGGAAGTGGTACCGAACTGCTCCATCGTAGGGGACCATAAATCGAAGAACTCAATTTTGCAATCACATATTCAAAAGGGAGCGGGATGGTCCCCTGGTACGTATACCAATTAAGTAAATTTTATTTTTTATTGTTTGCATAAAATTAGGACATTAACGGAAATTGATTGCAGTTCCCCTCAATGTTTGAATCAAGACGACTTGATTCAAGGCAAGAAATCTGTTTGGTGATTTCTTCAAGTTTGTTTAAATAGATTAGGCAAGAAAAGTTTAACATTTTGCAAGTATTTAATATTTTTTTTAGATGTTGCATTTGCATTGTATTCGAGACCAACAGTAACTGTAGAGTGAGACATAAGATTTGAAGAATCTCATCCTATCGAATAATGGATCGTTTTACTGCAGTCTGAAATCAGTGCAGAATAAACCGAAACCGAAAACGACATTTATTTCCCCCAGAAAGTACCTTACTGATTTAATTGACAGAAATAACTCAACCTGCTCCATTTGACTGATCCTCTTTAACAATTTAAAACGTAAAAAAATAGCGCGTCGAGAGGAGACCGATCCGCAGACCTAACCTCACCTAACCGAATTCCAGGTGATGGCGACCACAGCACCGAGAAGAGTACCATCGTCATTAGTACGTCAACTTCACCAGCGAGCAGCCCATATTCAAAGTGCAATCGGTTGGCCGCGGGATGAAATTATTTTCATTTCATTGCTCTCATAATATCGTCTATCAAACTGAGCCTGGTTATCCGTTGCACGATTTTAACTATCTCGCGAAGACGCGTTCACGCACATTCTGCGGCTGTTGTTCCCCTTTGGAGGTTGGTTGGTTGGTTGGTTGGGAATAAAAATCCATACGCAACGTAGCCCAGTGACTGGCCCGCGGCGGCAGCTGGAAGACTTCAACGGTGGTTCCGATGATGGGGACAGTTGTGGAGTGTGAATCGCTGCCATTCTCTATTTATTCGCACTGTTGTTGTTGCTGCTGCTGCGATGGATGAGGATAATCATTGCCGCTGACGTGGCATGTGGTTTGCCATAATATGGTGCACAGTGGAGGGAATCTGAAATATGCGAATCTGAGGTGAGAATGCCTTTGTCTGTCATGAAACCTGAAAATGAGAAAACCATGCATGTAGAGCACAAAGAGTTCCTTAAATTGAGACTTATAGATTAGTTTGACACTTTTTATCATGCGGAAAATTTATTCAGATCTCCACGACAAATCCATTCTACTTATCACGGGAAATTCATTCAAATTTCCACAAGATATTGATTTGAATTTGCAAGAATTAAATATGTAGTTTAAAAAGAAATTCCCGTGAAAATTCAGATTCAGGGATAAGACAAAAAGGTTGAGATAGGTAAAATTTTGTCGAAATTCCAATCAACATAAATTTGCTTAGAATAATCCGATTTTTATAAAATTGGGACCATCAAAAGAGGACTTTAGTATACTATCCACATTTAAAACTTCAGATTCGGGCTTGGCCACCGGAGATGTTCCGGATTTTCCGAGAGTATGTTCAAAATGCATTTTTGTACTGCTTGTCACTTCTTGTGACAAAACTAATATGCCGACCAAAGGGTGTGGGTATCTATCTTCATGGCTTTGCGAGACGATGATTACAGAAACATTTCCAGGGTGATAGTATCCATTGCCACCCTTATAGCAGGCCACCCAAGGGCCTTCGAGGACGCGCCGGTTTCTAAAGCATCTGGAGCTATGCCAAATATGGGTGTCAAAATTCATGTTCTAATACGATAAAAATAGAATCTATATTGAAGATACATTTTGGTGACCGTAAGACTCACTGGCCAATTTGTTACAGGTTCCGGGTATTCTGCGAAAGGGCCATTTGTTCAGGCTGTATGGCCAATCCCGTACCGTTTTCACGGAAATGGCAATATCTCGAAGCAATTAAGCGTCAAAAAAGACAAAACGACGAAAAGGGTCTCCTTCTTCTTTCTCTTTTCTGCCTTCTTCTTTATTTCTTCTTCCTTCCTCCAACTTGCATCTTTCTTCTGGTTCCTTCTTTCCTCTCATTTTTTGTATTTATCCTTCTTCCTTCACCCTTCTTTCTTGTTCCTGATTCGTTCTCTCTTTTTCATCTTTCTTCACACCTCCTTCTTTCTTATTTGTTCCTTTTTTCCTTTTTCCTCTTCCTCCTCTCTTCTAACTTCTCTTTCTCTTTGCATCATTATTCTTTTTCCTTCATTCATCTTCTTTAATTTTTTATCCATGAACCCTCCTTCTTTTTTTACTTCTTTCTTCTTCCTACTTCCTTTTCTATATTCAATCTTTTTTTTACTTCTTCGTTTTTCCTGCTTCCATTCTTCGCCCTTCTTCTTCCTACATTTTTCTTCCTTCCTTCTTTCTACTTTCTGCTTTTTTTTATATTCGTTGGTGGTTCCTTCTTCTTCCTTCTTTATTTCTTTTTCCTTTCTTCCTTCTTCTAATTTCCTTCTTCTTTCTATCTTTATTCCATTTTTTCTATTTCCTTCTTCCTTTGCCAACGTCATTCTTTCTTTTTTCTTCTCCTTATTTCTTACTTTCATCTTCTTAATTCTTTCTTCTTTCTTCTTTCTTTCTTCTTTCTTCCTTCTTTCTTCCTTCTTTCTTCTTTCTTCTTCCTTCCTTCTTTCTTCTTTCTTCTCTTTGTTTTCTTCTTTCTCATTTTTTCTTTTTCCTGTCTCCGTCTTCCGTCATCATTTTTCCTTCTTCCTTTACCCATCTTCCTGTTTTCTTCTGCTACCGTCTTCCTTCTTCCTCTTTTTCTATCTCCCTTTTTCTCTTCTGTTTCTTACTGTTTCCTTTTTTTTCTTTTTTGCTCTGTCTTCCGTTATCCTTTTTCCTTCTTCCTTTAACCATATTTTTCAATCTTCTTCCATTTTCCTTCTTAATGCAGCTGGTTCCTTCTGTCTTCATCATTCTTCCATCTTGCTTCTTTCATCTGTCCTTTTCCATCATCCTTCATTCGTCTTTATTCTGTTTACTCCTTCTTTTTTCTTCTTCCTTTGTCCTTCTATCTTCTGCCTTTTCCTTCTTTTCTCTCGATTCTCCAATTTCTTTTTAATCCTTTTCTTACCACTTTCTTTTTCATATTATTTCCTCATTCCTCCTTCTCCTTTTTCCCTTTTTCAATCTACCGTCTTCCTTCTTCTCTATCTTCCTTCATCTCATTTCTTTCTTTCTGCTTGATTTTTATTTCTTCTGCTTCCTCCTTCATTTGATTTCTAATTTCTTTCTTCTTCCTTCCTGCTGTCTTCCTTCATCCTCATTTTCTATCTTCCTTCTTCTCTTCTAAAAAAAAAGCGCGTAAGGAAGTATTCCCAATTAAACGCTTGGGAATCTCTATACATCGCAACTGCCAAACAGCCGCTAATGAATGAAATTGAAGCCCCAATATCATCTTCCCGCTTCCACTTGACGAAACAAAAAATAATGTGAAGCTATCTCTTTTCGACGTGTACTGTGCCAAGTACAAAAATGTAATCATCCCTCTTTGTAACCAGTTGGACCACGTCTTGTAGATGGGCAGAATCGAGCCCTAAACAGGTCGACTAAAAGATAATTAAAAAAAAAACCTTTTTTCGTTTGTAAGAACTATAAGTGTTGTGTCCAATCTCGCGTCGCGTTTTATGTATGTGTTCTTTCTCCTTCTTCTAACGTCTTCTTTATTTTCTTCCTTCCTATTTTTTCTCTCCTCCTTTTCATTTCTTCCTGTTTCCTTGTTTTTTTTTTGTTTTTCCTCCCTTTTTTCCTCCCTTTTTTCTTCCCCGTGTTTCGTACTTTTTCATCCTAATTACTTTTTTCTTCTGTCACCTTCCTTTCTTTTATTTTTTTATTTTTCTCTTTTCCTTTCTCTTCTTCCGTCTCCTTTTTTCATTTTTTATTATCCCATCTTTCTAATTCCTTCTTTCATCTTCCTTCTCCCTTTTTCCATCTTTCGTTTTCTTCCTTTTCTTTCTACAGACTGTTTACTTTTTTCTTTTTCTTCCTTTCTTCTTTATTTTTTATCATTCAACCTTCCTTCTTTCTTTTTCTTTCTCCCTACTTCCTTTTTTCGTTTCCTGTTTCCCTTTATTGTATACTAAGTATACGTAAAGGCTACATGATCACTCTAAAACCAAACTTTTGAAAGAAGGCTCGGAGACCTACAGTGTTATATACCGATCGACCCAGCTCGACGAGTTGAGCTGATGTCTGTTATGTGTGCGTGAATGTAAATTTTGTAGACACACTCGAATTTCTCGCAACAAGTTTCACTCGACGGGAATTCCTGTCCTGTTGTTTTTTGTTTTTGTTCCTTCCTTTTTTTCTTCTATTACCTTCCTTGTTCCTTTGCCTACATTGTTCTTCCTACTTACTCCTTCCTATTTCTTACTTCCCTTTCCCTTCTTCCTTCTTCATTCTACTTCTATCTTCTTCTTCCTTCTTCTGTTTTCCTTTGCTCTTCTTACTTCTTCCATTTTCTTTCGCCTTTCTTCCCTTTTCCTCCTTTCTTCTTTCTTCTTTCCTATTCCTTCTTCTTCTCACACTGTTTACTTCCATCTTGTTTCTTCCAGCTGCCATCGTTTTTCATCCTTCCTCCTTCTTTCATTTGCTTCCGTTATCTTTTTTTTATTTCATCTTCCTTCTTTCTTTCTTTATATCTTTCTTTCGTTATATCTGCCTGTACACAATATGTTTCACGATAGAGTAGTACATTCGAATTTTGGTACGTGGATCAATGCAGTTGGGTCTCCAAATATTTCGAAAACTCGCGAAGGTAGCCCCAGCTTCTCTGAATCGTACTTCCATGACGATCTAAATTTCGCCGTCTGATGATACCAGACTGTCAGAATATTGAAATCCTCCAAACGTCCGGCTACTGCAAAGTTTGAGGGGCTATTCTTGTTGACACTCAGCCATTTGGTCATGTTGCATACGGCAAAGAGCATACGGTTAGCTCGTTGTACTAATATTGCTTTTCGTGATCATTAACCAAATCAGAGTCGTCTAGATGTTCCACGACAATAAACTGTTAAAGCAGCTCAAGGTAAGGTGCACAGGAAATCAATATTCGAGCAACGCCTGACAATATACTCTTTGTCATCAACAGAGTTTGTTACTGACAAACGCACCTGACGACAAACCTTTATCAGAAACCGAACACAATATCACACAGAATCATTTGCCTTGCATGCTCTAATATTTCCGAAAATGCGATGCTAATTTTGTAATCATGTAATGTCCTGTCCTGTCTGCAGCAGCGCCCGACTCCCACTTACAGAGACACATACCGTTGACGGGACTCGTACTTTACTCCTCTGATTATTTCCGTTCCTCAATCTTTGCTTCTCTACGCTCCTCAATCTTCCGTTGGGTTACATCTCTGTAATCCTTTCTTTTCGCTGAGTGCACCGCACACTCAAGTTGTTGTCGCCGGTTGCAATAAAAGCATTCTTCGTCACCCACTTCTCTTATACGTTACCAAATTACCATCCGCTACCCTAGCACCAAGTTCTTCAACGAACGACAACTGAATCTTCTAGTTGGTCTATTTTGATTCGTCGCCCGTACCTCCCCTTCCGCCGCTGAATCCGAGCAATTCGTTGTCGGATCTCGCTAATTAGAAGATGATAATCAAATGCGATTTCAGCGCTGCGTTTATTACGGGCACCGTCTCCACTTTCAGCTGATCCATTACCAGCGGAGCCAAATACTAGACCTGCCAACTAGTAGCGGCTCTAGAGAAGTAAGTCAAACGCTGTTGGCAGCAGATGGGAGAAACGGGTGCAGGTGGACTCCCCGGTCGACGATAAGAGGAAAGCCGAAACAACCGGCGATTATAGCCTCCTCTATGATTGGACCAAGGACTAATCCGTGGATGCCAGAGACGCGACATGTCAGTCACTCACCGATCCAACTGATCAGCTGAAACGTTGGCTCGACCACTTAGAACAACTTCTTCAAGTTTTGACGACTTATCCTAATTCGGATTTAGGGAAAGGTTGACAATTCTCCGACGGCAGCAGGCAGGATTCCGCCGCTCACGATCAAGTCAGAGCCATTCTATCACGCTTTGCATCATCCTGAAGCAGGTCAATGAATTTCAAGAGTCCCTCTATTTGATACTGATTGACCAAATAGTCATGAACAATGGAATCGCTAGAGTGAGGCAAGGATAGATGAATTATATCTCTGTTGCTGTTGCCCATCGTAATCGACGAAATCATGGACCGCTCCAACAGCCCACCACCACCATAGAGCAATCGAACGACCTCAACCCAGACTGCTTTATCAACGCAACAGCACTCTACCATGTAGAGTAAATAGAGAGATCTGGCCGTACGCTCCCACTCATCAACGTCAACAAGACCAAATCGTTAGATGTGAACAATTTCAACTGTGCGGTTGCCGGGCAAACAGTGGAGAAGGTCGAAAAACAAAACCAGCCTACAACGGGCGGCGAATCAAGATCAACATCGAACATGGAGATCCAATCGGTTCAGGCAATGCACCAAACCCCGAATGCGCAACTCTAACGTGAAACCTGTGATGTTATACGCCAGTGAGACTTGGTGCGTAGTAGCAGAGATCACATAGATTTGTGAGTATTCATCAACCGATGTCAAAGTACATCTAAATCTGATATCAACAGCATCTCCACAATGTGAATGGACGTAGGCTGGTCACACACCACGTAAGAGCGGCCAGAAGAAATCCGCAATCATGCGCTGGACAGGAATACGGCAGGACATCGTAGCAGAGGCAAACCTAGGATCTCCTGGCAACGAAACCTTAACAGAGAAATTAACGAAATCGATAGAAACCACACTTGGCCTGAAGTCAAGGGTGGAGACACAGACAAACAGACGTAACACTAGGGAAAATACCATCGACCATGGCTTCAACGGTCAATTTGAATTTGCTTGATTACGCAATTCACAAGTAGAGGCGCTAGTGTCGTAATCCTTTCGGTTTGACATTTCACTCCAGCGCCTTCTGGTGACGATGACATACGAAACATCGTTTCGTGTAACATGCTCGCAAGATGGTGGTTAGAGGAGTTAAGCAATGGATTTTTCAGAAAAATGTTCAAGCTGTTACGTATGTTTGTCTGTGGTGGAGATCTTTAACGTTGGCCCTATGTACCCCTAAAGGTGCTTAGAACACAAGAGTGAGTGTGTGAGTGGATCCTCAATTAATGCCACACGTACATGGGTGCTGAGAAGGAAACCAATCCCAGTATCGCCAATGTAGTGTGTAATTTTGATTAGCAACTTTTATAAAGTAAATAAGATTTGGAAGAATGTCTTATTTTTCATAAAACTGTTACTCTCAATAAGCAAGGTTGTTCTCAGCGTATCTCACCTTTTCTTGGAATAAGGTAAACGATAATCTGCAACAAGAAACCTTAGAAGACATCTCAGAT
The DNA here is from genome assembly GCF_024139115.2 of Armigeres subalbatus. Taxonomy (NCBI): domain Eukaryota; kingdom Metazoa; phylum Arthropoda; class Insecta; order Diptera; family Culicidae; genus Armigeres; species Armigeres subalbatus. Next base: position 99,098,862 of record NC_085139.1, on the reverse strand, counting down.
CGTGTGAAGTTGTTGCCGCCGACAACTCGCCTACTGGTTTTACGTAAAAAGTTTTCACATGGAAATTGCAATCATGATTAAGCACTACACTGGCTTTGACGGTGTCAGGCCATTAGGCCGAAGGTCATTAGGCCGAATGGCCATTAGGCCGAATTAGCCAAAAGAAGCAAGAAGTGAAAAATGAAACGTTCTGTTTGCACCTTACCCCTTCTTCCTTCTCCCATATTGCACCTTCCTTCTTCCTTCTTTCCCTTTTCCTTTTTTCTTTCTTCCTTCTTCCTTCATTCTTCTTCCTTCTTCATTCTTCATTCTTTCTTATTTATTCTTCCATCTTCCTTCTTTCTTCGTCCCTCTTCCTTCTTCCTTATTCCTTCTTTCCTTTTTTCCTTCTTTCCTTCTTCCTTCTTTCATTCTTCCTTCTTTCTTCTTCCTTCTTCTTTCTTCCTTCTTACTTCTTCCTTCTTCTTTCTTCCTTCTTCTTTCTTCCTTCTTCCTTCTTCCTTTTTCCTTTTTCCTTCTTCCTTCTTCCTTGTTCCTTCTTCTTTCTTCCTTCTTCCTTCTTTCTTCTTCCTTCTTTCTTCTTTCTTCTTCCTTCTTTCATCTCTCTTATTCCTTCTTGCTTCTGCCCTCTTCCCTCTTCCTTCTTCCTTTTTTCCTTCTTTTCTTCTTCCTTCTTCCTTCTTCCTTCTTCCTCTTTCCTTCTTCCTCCTTCCTTCTTCCTACTTCCTTCTTCCATCTTCCTTCTTCCTTCTTCCTTCTTCCTTCTTCCTTCTTCCTTCTTCCTTCTTCCTTCTTCCTTCTTCCTTCTTCCTTAATTATTCTTCCTTCTTTCTTCTTTCTTTTTCCTTAATTATTCTTCTTTCCTTCTTCCTTCTTCCTTTTTCCTTATTCTTTCTTCCTTCTTCCTTCTTCCTTTTTCCTTTTTCCTTCTTCCTTCTTCCTTCTTCCTTCTGCCTTCTTCCTTGTTTCTTCTCCCTTCTTCCTTCTTCCTCTTCTTTCTTCCTTCTTCCTTCTTCCTTCTTCCTTCTTCATTCTTCCTTCTTCCTTTTTCCTTATTCCTTCTTTCTTCTTCCTTCTTCCTTCTTCATTTTTCCTTCTTCCTTCTTCATTTTTCCTTCTTCCTTCTTCCTTCTTTCTTCTTCCTTCCTCCTTCTTCCTTCTTCCTTTTTCCTTTCTCCTTCTTTCTTCTTCCTCCTTCCTTCTCCCTTCTCGCTTCTTCCATCTTCCTTCTTTCTTCTTCCTTCATACTTCTTCCTCCTTTTTCCTTCTTCCTTCTTCCTTCTTCCTTCTGCCTTCTTCCTTCTGCCTTCTTCCTTGTTTCTTCTCCCTTCTTCCTCTTCTTTCTTCCTTCTTCGTTCTTCCTTCTTCCTACTTCCTTCTTCATTCTTCCTTCTTCCTTTTTCCTTCTTTCTTCTTCCTTCTTCCTTCTTCATTTTTCCTTCTTCCTTCTTCATTTTTCCTTCTTCCTTCTTCCTTCTTCCTTCCTCCTTCCTTCTTTCTTCTTCCTTCCTCCTTCTTCCTTCTTCCTTTTTCCTTTTTCCTTCTTTCTTCTTCCTCCTTCCTTCTCCCTTCTCCCTTCTCGCTTCTTCCATCTTCCTTCTTTCTTCTTCCTTCATACTACTTCCTCCTTTTTCCTTCTTCCTATCTACCTTTTCCTCATTGTGCACTACTCACTTCTCACTCCCCAGTTCTCATTCGGCCTAATGGCCATTCGGCCTAATGACCGTTCGGCCTAATGACCATTCGGCCTAATGGCCTTCGGCCTAATGACCTTCGGCCTAATGACCCAGCATCGGCTTTCACTATTTTCACTACTTTCTTTTTCCTTCTTCCTTTATCTTTCTTCCTTCATTCTCGTTGCTTCTTCCTTCTTTTTTTCTTTCTTCCTCTTTCTTCCATCTTCCTCCAATTGTCGTCCTAATACTCCATCTTCCTCTCAGTCCTGCTATTTACTTCCTTCTCTCATCTTCCTTCTTTCATCTATCTTGTTCTTCCTTTTTCTTCTCTTTTCATTATGTTTCCTACTTATTTCTTTTCTTTCTTCTTTGTTTTTTCTACTTCTTTCTTTCTTTACTTTCTGTCGACTTCCTTTGTATTTTTTCTTCGTTTTTATGTCCTTCTTCCTGCTTTTTCCTAATAAAAATCACTCTCAGGAGTGATTAATTTAAAATAAAGAAACATGATGAGGGAAAATGGAAGAAAGGAAAGTGAGAAGATATATAGACCAATATTAGAATAGGGCGTAACAGCCTAAGTAACATTTTGGTTTTATTATGGTTTTATAACACTCTTGGAGAGTAAATTATGGTCTTCAAGAGCGTTATAAAACTTTAAATGTTACTTGGGAGCCATGATAAAAAAATTTGATTTGGTCGGCAAACAACCAGCAATCAAAGCTTAGGAACCGTAAATGAAAATCATCTTTTAATCATTAGCGAGTTTCTATTTTCAGTGGAATCAAGCTTCTCGAGCACTTGTGACTTTTAGGTTCCAATATATTATCATATTTCTTATGGGCGTCCCACCAACGCAGAGGATGAAACACTTGAAAGTCATGCCGCACAACTAAATTCTCCAGTTCAACGACTGTTTTAGGCAAATGGCTACGGCCAAACAGCAATGTTTGCCGAAGAAGAGATTAACTAGCCGTGTGGCGTAGTTGTTCAAGATGATCGGTCCGACAAAAGAATCATTTAATCGAATGGCTCAGTTGGCTTATTTCACCTCCATACATGTAGAGTAAAGAAATTTCCATATTTAATTCTACAAAATTTTGGCTTCAACTTATAATTCATTCAATTCATCTCACTTGCTCCGTGCAACTAATTTAGTCGATCGAAGAGGTTGTTTTGCTGAAAACTTCGATTGGTCGAGTAGGTCATTCGTTCGAATAAACGGTTTAACCGAACAGATTGTTTAGTTGAACTGAGCAATTGGCCAAAGGGTCGAATCGTTCGGCTCAACAAGTCATTTGGCCGTTTTATATAGAGAACATATTTTAAGCTCTTTTAGTGGAATGTATTCAACAGTCTAAGAAGAGTTTAGTACTTTCCATTTAATTCCACTTCTTCGTTTTGTTATCTTTGCAGATTCGTATTTCGACCGCAACGTCTTCAGTTTCTCGTACTTGACTCGACTCGTCGTATCTGCAAAGATAAAAAAAACGTAGTGGAAAGTACTAAACTCTTCTTAGTCCGTTTTATATAGTTTTTTTCGACGACTGAATCATTTTTCCATGCAAGTAAAGATCAGAAAAAACTCTTGACACATCAGAAATCGGGTGAAACTCTGGATCTAAACAGCACTCAAATGTGACCTCACCAGAAACTACGGTCTTTAGCAATACCCCTCCGGACACTTTCCAGTCAACACACGCAAAAAAGGGTTCCCGAATTCGTGAACCAGCAAAAAAATACACCGTGGTTTAATTCATGGATTCGGGAACACAAGTCACGTTTTCCAGAACGTTCCAGAACACGTGACTGTTGTTCCCGAATTCGTCACTGTTGTTCACTGATGCTCTACCCCTGTGCTACTCAGCAATTCTTGAAAAGTAGCAATTTTGACAATCATCATTTTGATAGAGATTAATGATTGACAAGAGCTTCAATAATATATAAGATTTGTAAAAGTTAAATCGAAACACTTGATAGTTGGGTAAGGGAGGTATTTTGGTCCACCAATTCTCATATTTTGGAGTGCAAATTCCTCTTGGTGGTCCAAAATAAGAACCCCCGTAAGGGTGGTCCAAAATACATCCTTTACCCTACATACAAAAAAATTAAATTTTAGGACCTTAAAGCAATAATTTTCCCAGACGTCCGGCCACACTGCGCTCTGTGACCAGGATCCAGAAAGATGATAGGCAAGGAGGAGTACCTCCTCTTCCTAACCTCTACGAAAGCTACCACAGTGGGGAAGGATCCTGAGGGGGCTCGCCTTCTCATTACATGACGGGTATTTAACGCGAGAAAAATGACGATGATCCGTCGACGATGAGTGGCGAGACGTGTGTGCCGTTTGCGGTCCTTGCAGGAACCATTTCGCATTACCTTCCTATCCACAGTATGTATACTGCAACCATCCAGTCAACAATCCATCAGTCCACGGCGACCGCCGGTTGACTGTTTAGACTGGCACTCGCTTGGTGTGCAACCGAACGAACGTACGAACCGCATTGGATTGCAATTTTATATGCAGTTTTTATTTTCAATTTATTTTAGACAAGTGCTACGACAATAAAATCTGTCAGTCTGAACGGCCGACAACGACGTCGACGAACGGCGATTAGTATCAAAAAACGATGATTTTAATCTGACTGGGACGGTGCTGATTCATCATTGGGATGATGGGATGGAGTGCTGATATGATGAAGGAATAGAAAACTGCTATTTCAAGCGAATTCACGACAAAATATAATGCAAGCGTAATCCAATGGAAAAAAGCCGATATTAATTCTCTACAATGAAAAGTGAAACAAAATAAATACCCGTGATTATCAAAGTAGGGAGGGGCTCACATTAACATACATTTCTTATTTTCCAGTAAATAAAGCTATTACTCCAAAGTATGAGCATGAGATAAACGAGCAATTTTTAGTTTTTACTCTAAGGTCGACCAGCACTAGGAAGATTGCGTAGGCGACATCAGATGGCATTCCAAAAATTTCGTAAAAACGACTTCAACGTGAATCGTTTTTTCCTTACGAGCCCACGGTTTTTTTTTTAAAACCTCCCAAAAATATTCCGGAGAAAATCTGCGTAAAAATATTCGTAAATCTCAATTTGTGTTTGAATAATTGGTCGTGACTTTACTTGTTTGGCCCCTGCCAATTTTTTGGTTCCCAGCCCCTTCATCAACAAGGGGATAGACTGTAAGTGGATGCTGTATTATGCCGGAAACTGTAAGTCAGGCATATTCCATAGCTCTATTTTCATTGATTCTGGAAAATGTTCCTTCAGTTTTTCCGAACGATTGATCATCACTGTGAACTAACCCATACAATGGAAGTTCGTTACCACTTTTAAGTTGACATCGTTTGAGCTGTTGATTTCAGTTTGATTGAAACTAGATATCGAATTAAACCCATGGTCCTCAAGCTTACAACATGCGCAAACTTTCTGCATGGCAAGCTCCAATGGAAGTCAATGGAACTTCAGAGAACCCAGACATATTTTACGAATCAAGAAAATGGATTATAGATTGTTTGTAGTAAATAGTTATGCTCCTTAGCGTAAATTATTATTATACAAATGATTTAATTATTTTTTTAGTTTTTTATAATAATACACTTGGCTTCTACCTATTGTTCGTAGGTTATAGTACGCTAGTATACGTTGTGATATGGTACATGATCCTAGTGATAAAAACCAGGAATGTATTCGTATTCACAACATATAATCTTAGTCATCCAAGAAATTCCTGGAGTAAGGCCTTTGGATCTACCGCTTTCGGGCTGCGTTTTCAATAACAATGATCCTTGCGCCATCTCCAATCGATTGCCAAACGCGGTCCTAATTTAAAATACATTTGAATTAACGGTTGCGGATGTTTACACACGTATCGGATGCCAGCCTCAATATCTGTTATCTGTGGATCTACCTTTCTATCTATCTACTATCTTATTATTTTTGAATGTCGGTCGCAAATTATTTCAAAGTTTTGAAACAAACACAAATAAAACAAAACATTTTTTTTTAAATAAATGGATTTCTGGAGGAAATTCTGGGAAAATTCCAAGACGAAATTCTGGACGAATTCATGGAAGATAAAACAGGTGGGTTTTCGGAAGTTATTTTTTTATGATATTCCTGGAGTGTTTTCTGGATGAATTCTTAGGGAAATTTTGGGTGGTGTCACATACTCATGAGTTCTGATGACATTTAGAAGTAAATAGGACCAACTTAAAAGATCTCCATTCTGAGATGCTGCATGCTTTAACCTAAAACTAAAACAATTTCAGAAATGCGGCGAATACGCGAGTTTGCATCGGTGGTAACGAAATCGAGGTGGTAGAAGAATTTGTGTACTTGCGCTTACTGGTGACCGCAGATAACGATACCAGCAGAAAAATTCGGAGACGCATCATGGCAGGAAATCGTACATACCTTGGACTCCGAAAAACGCTCCAATCGAATAGAGTTCGCCGCCATACCAAACCGAATACCTATAAAACCGGTAGTCCGGTAGTTCTTTACGGACACAAGACCTGGACGATGCTCGTGAAGGACCAACGCGCACTTGGAGTTTTCGGAAGGAAAGTGCTGTATACCATCTATGGTGGGGTGCAGATGATGGACGGTACGCGAAGGAGGCGAATTAACCACGAGTTGCATCAACAGTTGCGAAAAACAAAAAAATCGAGAGACTGCGGTGAGCAGAGCACGTAGCAAGAATGTCGTACAGAAATCTGTGAAAAAGGTTCTCGACAACGATCTGATGGGCACAAGGAGGCGAATAGTGCATCGGGCAAGGTAAATCGATCAGGTGGAAGCAGTCTTGCTGACCATCCGAAGACTACGTGGTTGGTGAAATAAAGCTAACGTGCAGCACAGGTCACTTCGGCCTTAGTCTGAATAAATGAATGAATAATTGGAGAAATGCTCGAAAAACTTCCAGAAAATTCTTGAATGGTTTTCATTAGAATTCTTAGAGACATTGCTGAAACACTTTCTGCAGGAAATCTCGGTGGAATTCCCGGAGGAACTTCCGGAGGAATTCCCGGAGGAACTTCCGGAGGAATTCCCGGAGGAACTTCCGAAGGAATTCCCGGAGGAACTTCCGAAGGAATTCCCGGAGGAACTTCCGGAGGAATTCCTGGAGGAACTTCCGAGGAATTCCTGAGGAACTTCCGGAGGAATTCTCGGAGGAACTTCCGAGGAATTCCTAGAAGAACTTCCGGAGGAATTCCCGGAGAAACTTCCGGAGGAATTCCGGGAGGAACTTCCGGAGGAATTCCTGGAGGAACTTCCGGAGGAATTCCCGGAGGAACTTCCGGAGGGATTCCTAGAAGAACTTCCGGAGGAATTCCTGGAGGAACTTCCGGAGGAATTCCTGGAGGAACTTCCGGAGGAATTCCTGGAGGAACTTCCGGAGGAATTCCTGGAGGAACTTCCGGAGGAGTTCTCGGAGGAACTTCTGAAGAAATTCCCGTAGGAACTTCCGGAGGAATTTCTGGAGGAACTTCCGGAGGAATTCCTGGAGGAACTTCCGGAGGAATTCCTGAGGAACTTCCCGGAGGAATTCCCGGAGGAACTTCCGAGGAATTCCTGAGGAACTTCCGGAGGAATTCCTGGAGGAACTTCCGGAGGAATTCCTGGAGGAACTTCCGAGGAATTCCTGAGGAACTTCCGGAGGAATTCCTGGAGGAACTTCCGAGGAATTCGGAGGAACTTCCGGAGGAATTCCCGGAGGAACTTCCGGAGGAATTCCTGAGGAACTTCCGAGGAATTCCTGAGGAACTTCCGGAGGAATTCCCTGAGGAACTTCCGGAGGAATTCCTGGAGGAATTCCCGGAGGAACTTCCGGAGGAACTTCCGAGGAATTCCTGGAGGAACTTCCGGAGGAATCTCGGAGGAACTTCCGAGGAATTCGGAGGAACTTCCGGAGGAATTCCCGGAGGAACTTCCGAGGAATTCCCGGAGGAACTTCCGGAGGAATTCCTGAGGAACTTCCGAGGAATTCCCGGAGGAATTCCCGGAGGAATTCCCGGAGGAATTCTGAGGAACTTCCGGAGGAATTCCCGGAGGAACTTCCGGAGGAATTCCCGGAGGAATTCCCGAAGGAACTTCCGGAAGATTCCCGTAGGAGCTTCCGGAAGAATTCCCAGAGGAGCTTCCGGAGGGATTCCCGGAGAAACTGCCGGAGGAACTTCCGGAGGAACTTCCGGAGGAACTTCCGGAGGAACTTCCGGAGGAACTTGAGGAACTGGAGGAACTTCCGAGGAACTTCCGAGGAACTTCCTGAGGAACTTCCGAGGAACTGGAGGAACTTCCGGAGGAACTTCCGGAGGAACTTCCGGAGGAACTCTGAGGAACTTCCGGAGGACTTCCTGAGGAATTTCCGGAGGAATTCCCGGAGGAATTCCCGGAGGAACTTCCGGAGGAATTCCCGGAGGAAACTTCCGGAGGAGTTCCTGGAGGAACTTCCGGAGGAGTTCCTGGAGGAACTTCCGGAGGAGTTCCTGGAGGAACTTCCGGAGGAGTTCCTGGAGGAACTTCCGGAGGAGTTCCTGGAGGAACTTCTGGAGGAGTTCCTGGAGGAACTTCCGGAGGAGTTCCTGGAGGAACTTCCGGAGGAGTTCCTGGAGGAACTTCCTGGAGGAGTTCCTGGAGGAACTTCCGGAGGAGTTCCTGGAGGAACTTCCGGAGGAACTCCGGAGGAACTTCCGGAGGAACTCCGGAGGAACTTCCGAGGAAACTCCTGAGGAACTTCCGGAGGAACTTCCGGAGGAACTTCCGGAGGAACTTCCGAGGAACTTCCGGAGGAACTTCCGGAGGAACCGGAGGAACTTCGAGGAACTTCCGGAGGAACTTCCGGAGGAACTCCGAGGAACTGAGAACTTCCGAGGAACTTCCGGAGGAACTCGAGGAACTTCCGGAGGAACTTCCGGAGGAACTTCCGAGGAACTTCCGAGGAACTTCCGGAGGAACTTCCGAGGAACTTCCGGAGGAACTGGGAGGAACTTCCGAGGAACTTCCGGAGGAACTTCCGGAGGAACTTCCGGAGGAACTTCCGGAGGAACTTCCGGAGGAACTTCCGGAGGAACTTCCGGAGGAACTTCCGAGGAACTCGAGGAACTTCCGAGGAACTTCCGGAGGAACTTCCGGAGGAACTTCCGGAGGAACTTCCGGAGGAACTTCCGGAGGAACTTCCGGAGGAACTCCGGAGGAACTTCCGGAGGAACTTCCGAGGAACTTCCGGAGGAACTTCCTGGAGGAACTTCCGAGGAACTTCCGAGGAACTTCCGGAGGAACTTCCGGAGGAACTCCGGAGGAACTTCCGGAGGAACTTCCGGAGGAACTTCCGAGGAACTTCCGGAGGAACCTGGGAACTTCCGAGGAACTTCCGGAGGAACTTCCGGAGGAACTTCCGGAGGAACTTCCGGAGGAACTCCGAGGAACTTCCGAGGAACTTCCGGAGGAACTTCCGGAGGAACTTCCGGAGGAACTTCCGGAGGAACTTCCGGAGGAACTTCCGGAGGAACTTCCGGAGGAACTTCCGGAGGAACTTCCGGAGGAACTTCCGGAGGAATTCCCGGAGGAATTTCCGGAGGAATTCCCGGAGGAATTCCCGGAGGAACTTCCGGAGGAATTCCCGGAGGAACTTCCGGAGGAGTTCCTGGAGGAACTTCCGGAGGAGTTCCTGGAGGAACTTCCGGAGGAGTTCCTGGACGAACTTCCGGAGGAGTTCCTGGACGAACTTCCGGAGGAGTTCCTGGACGAACTTCCGGAGGAGTTCCTGGACGAACTTCCGGAGGAGTTCCTGGAGGAACTTCCGGAGGAGTTCCTGGAGGAACTTCCGGAGGAGTTCCTGGAGGAACTTCCGGAGGAGTTCCTGGAGGAACTTCCGGAGGAGTTCCTGGAGGAACTTCCAGAGAAGTTCCTGGAGGAACTTACGGAGGAGTTCCTGGAGGAACTTGAGAATTCCTGGAGGAACTTTCGGAGGAATTCCTGGAGGAACTTCAAGAGGAGTTCCTAGAGGAACTTTCGGTGGAGTTCCTGGAGGATTTTCCGGGGGAGTTCCTGGAGGAACTTCCGGGGGAGTTCCTGGAGGAACTTCCAGGGGAGTTCCTGGAGGAACTTCCGGGAGGAACTTCCGGGGAAGTTCCTGGAGGAACTTCCGGAGGAGTTCCTGGAGGAACTTCCGGAGGAGTTCCTGGAGGAACTTCCGGAGGAGTTCCTGGAGGAACTTCCGGAGGAGTTCCTGGAGGAACTTCCGGAGGAGTTCCTGGAGGAACTTCCGGAGGAGTTCCTAGAGGAACTCCCGAGTTGTTCCTGGAGGAACTTCCGAGGAGTTCCTGGAGGAACTTCCGGAGGAGTTCCTGAGGAACTTCCGGAGGAGTTTCTGGAGAAACTCCCGGAGGAGTTTCTGGAGAAACTTCCGGAGGAGTTTCTGGAGAAACTCCCGGAGGAGTTTCTGGAGAAACTTCCTGGAGGAGTTCCTGGAGGAACTTCCGGAGGAGTTCCTGGAGGAACTTCCGGAGGAGGATCCCGGAAGGCATCTCCGAAAGTTCCTCCGGGAATTCCTTCGGAGGATCCCCTGGAGGAACTTCCGGAGGAGTTCTTGAAGGAACTTCCGGAGGAGTTCCCGAAGGTACTTCTGGAGGAATTGCTGGAGAAATTTCGGAGGAATTGCTGGAGAAACTTCTGGAGGAATTGCTGGAGAAACTTCTGGAGGAATGGCTGGAGGAATCCATTCCAAGAGAATCCCGTCAGAAATTCGATGACTCTTGACAGGTAACCGGAGGATCCCGAAAGAAGTTTGGAGTATCACGACAGAAATTCTAATGATTTTCAGTAGGTGACTGAAGGTATCCAGAAAGAAATGTCTGGAATGAATCTGGAGGACTCCGGCTGACATCCGAAGGATTCGGGATGGAATCTGGGGCTCACAATTGAAATTCTTAGAACCCTGGAAGCCATACGGAGGATCCTTGGAAGAAATCTGAAGGTTCCCGCTTAGAATCTGGAGACTCTCTGCAAGCATCTGAAGATACTCAGCTGGTAACTGAAGATGGAAAAAGTCTAGCAGAAATGTGGAAGATTCTGGAAAAAAATCCGGATGATCTCGGAAGGAGCAGGGGATCACATCTGGAAATAACCACAAATCTGGAGGCTCCCGACAGGGATTTGGAGGATCCCGGAAGGCATACAGAAGTTTCCGAGAAGCATACGAAGGACCTCGAAAGAAATCCTGATGATCCCGGAAGGAATCCTTGCTGGTTAAAATCTGAAGGATTCTGAACTGGAAGAATTCTGGAGGATCTCGGAAGGCATCCAGTTGACTCTGAAAGGAATCCGAAGGCTTCTGGAAGGGACCCGGAGAACCCCTGCAGGAATATAAAGATTCTCAGCAGAAATCTGAAGATATTCAGAAGAAATCTGGGCAGGAATCTGGAATATTAAATCCAATATTATTATATTTTTCTATTAGATTTTTTATTCGGAGCAGATGTACAGAAATATCATGCTTTTTAGAATTGTCGATGAAAATGGGTGATAAAGATTCTATGTCAAGCGCTGGTACTATATTGTTGTTCGAAGAAATCATTAAACAGTTTTTATTTTTCATTTTGTTCAGCATACATTGATCATTGCTGGATTTATGGATATTTACCTTTTTTCTTTAGAATAAGAATTTTTTATCTGTTTCGAAGGTGTTTGAACCAATTCTTATGCCCCCTTAAACGATGCATTGGTAATCTTGCCCGTTCTGCATTTCTCTTCACTTTTACCATAATCTGGAGTTCAGACAAGTGCCAATGCACTGGGTCAAAGAAGTAAAAATGGGTTTCAGCAATGAGTTACGAATTTTACATATTTAAGTGTGTCCTCAAACTTTCACACTTTTCAAGGGAACGAGATCCATTTTTACCACTCTTAGAAACAGCAACCCAAAGCAAAGTGTCAGGCACTCAAGTTCTTAAAACAGCTGCTCTTGGTCTCTGGACTCCAGTCGCCAGAACGAGCTGTTCCGATTATATTATTCCACTGCTCGTAATTAATATTCACAACCAGTAACTCCCTCAATTTTTCATCGTTTTCTTCCCTTATTGCAAAAAATGCTAATATTAATATTTTTCTCAACCGGTAGCACCCCATTCCACGGGAAACGCGATGCCACGCCAAGGAAACGGAAAATTCGAATGACGGTGAAGTTTGCTTGAGAAAAAAAATGCTTCTCCACGAAGACTGCAGGAGCAAAATGGAAACGCACCAGTTTCCCGGAGGAAGGGACGAATGTCCGAACCAACCTACCGAGAGTGCATCCGACGAACCAGCACCGTCACGCGCTACCCCGCCGCCTCGATGTCTCGAATGTCCACGGTCCACGAAATCGATTCCCCGGTTGTAACCAAACCTGAAGGAGCCGAGTGCGGGAAAAAATCGCATTTAATGTATGCATCTCCCGCGCGCACGTTACACAGCATCCGGCCGACGACGACGACGATGGCGGTGTGGTCCACCCAGACCCAGACCCATTCCGTCACAGACGGTTTCTCATTTCGGTCGGAACGGTGCGGGGCACGTAGGATGGGACGACTTTAAGCGAGGATGCTGCTGCTACTGCTGCAATGTAATTTACTATCCGTCCGAACGGAGGAAGGGAACGGGATCTCCAGAGAGAGTGCAAAAAATGTACGTCCAAAACAGGACACTACCGGATTAGAGTGTGACGAAAATTGTCCTTCCAATAATTCTGAGTACCAGCTGTAGTACGTATGAAATCAATTCGAGAATTCCTGACGCTTCTGATCGAGTTGTTGTAGTTTATGTTGTTTGAACTGTTTAGTTTATGACCCATCACGTTTTAATTGATTCCATTTTTTGCTGTAAGCAACTACAAGAAAGCAAGAAAATTTTCAAATGAACAACCGTATAAAATCAATCATGACCAATTTATCTTTAATCCGATACAGTTGAAGATAGACACGAGTCTCCGATGGCAGCTGGCAGGATGCCGAGCTTTCCGAAACATATGGAGATCAAATCAGATCGTTAACTATCAAATTTTTAATATTTAACTCTAACGTGAAATCGGTGTTGCTATATGTCAGTGAGACTTGGTGTGCATCAGCAGAGATCACAAAGAATTAGCAAGTATTCATTAACCGAAGGAGATAATTCATATACCAGTGATCCACCCTATCAAAGGACCGCAACTGGGAGGTAGTGAAGGAAGCCCAAGAAAGTCGTGTGCTTCGGGGGAAAAAAGTGAAGGAGGAACTTGCATCGCGGAAATTATAAAAATTAATATTAAAAATGTGTGCTACGCGTTGGCGAGGGTTGTTTCGTGTGCGCAGAAAAAAATCTGTAGTTTCCAAAGGAAAAAAAAAATACTTCTCTTGTAAGCAAACAGAGGAAGCTAAACGCAGCACACAACTAGGAGCAGCTGAGTAGCATCCACGTGGACCTCTGCGCAAGGAAACCTCCCACACATCCTGGTCGGGTTTCCGGGAAGAAAGTCAAGGGCTGGGTAAGTGGGTACACCCAAACAGCTTTTGCCGATCTGAAATGATTTTCATTTTGGTTTCACCTTTCAATGACGTTTGATCAGAAAAAAAGCTACAAGAATCAATGTTGTGGGATAGTTGTTCTAAATATCCGCAACCATGACTCTAACAAGAAATTAATGCCATGTGTATAAATTGTTGTGTCCAGTAATTAGGACATTTATAATATGTAAATACGTGCCCAAGCTTGAAAATTTGTACATATTTAAATCCTTGAAATTTATATGCATCTTGTTTATAACTTCTTATGTATTTCCTTTTCTGCGCAAATGATAACCAATTTATAAGCTACACAGAATTACAAGAAGGTGAAATTGGTACTGCCGAAGAGAGCTGCAATCAAGCAACCAACTATTCTACGCAGAGTTCTATGAACTCTGTTCACTCGATGATTGTGGGAATGAATGGCAGCTCATCTGCTGCTTGTAAAATCCACACCCTCTCCCAAATAGAATTATAATAATAATCATAACAGCGGAATGATGTTCTTGCCAACGCAATAACGCAGCAAAAAATGCGTGAATCTTCAAACAAAACGAAGGAAAAAAAACTTTGTTCGCAGCGCCCGCTTGCTCGCTCGCTCTGGGGAAAACATCACCCATGCGCAACGATAGCACACAAACATGGCCTCATTATTGCTCCGGAGCACAATTAATCAATTCTGGCAGGAGCTTCGCGAAAAAAAAAGATGTGTTTCCCTAAGCCACGATGGTACTACCTCAGATGAGGGGGAACGAAAATTTTAGTCTGCACACCTTTGCTCGAATCTTTGGGAAAGGTGCTTTGGGGGTGGAACAGACCTGGAGGTCCGTGGTCTCAGAGGAGTATTTGTTTGCACTGTTTGGAAAATATATTATAGTTTTTAACTACACACGCAACATTTACCTTGCAGCTGCTATGTATCACCATGGTGGCCGATAGAACAATTCCAGATGGTCGATCGGCTGACATCAGATCTAGTAGTCGTTGCAGAAAACTTCAATGCGTGGGCGATAGATTGGCGAGTCGCCATAGAGGATAAACACTGCTAGTTGAATGTCGTGCTGTGCAACGAAAGCTCGGGAAGCACCTTCCAGTGAAACGGAGTGGAATCGATAATAGACGTAACATTCTGCAGTCCAAGTTTGGTCGGTGATCTACAGTGGAGGGTCGACGACGGTTACACCCACAGTGACCATTTGGCCATCCAGTACAGGATAAGCCACGAGGCAAGGAGAGAAAGCTGGGGAGCTACTCCTGAAGGCTCGGTCGTGGAAGGTCGCCAACTTCCACTGTTGAACCTTCAGAGAAGCTATGAGTCTGTAAGAAAACACGGAAAGTTTGAGCGGCGACGAACTGGTTGCTTTCCTGTCTCGAGCGTGTGACGCTACTATGCCGATGAAGGCACGACCATGTAATTGCATGCCTCAGGTATCCTGGTGGAGCGAACAAATTACGGCCCTTCAAGCAATCTGCCACAGGGCTAGAAGACTACAAAGGTCACGCTAGGCGGAAGCGAGGGAAAAACGCATCGAGATTTTCAAAGCTGCGAGGCTGGCCCTCAACAAGGTCATCGAAGAGCAAAAGACATACTGCTTCAACAGACTGTGCAAGAGCGCCAAATCGAACCCATGGGAGACGCCTATCGGGTGGTGATGGCAAAAACAAGAGGATCACTGGCTCCTCCCAAGTGATATTCCGCATCACGGACCAACCCATTGGCCGCCCTCAGCGAGGGTAGGAGTTTTTACTTTACCTACACAAGTAAAGCACCTGGTCCGGACGGGATCCCGAACATAGCGTTATGGCTGATGACCAATCCGGACATGTTCAGGTCAGCCATTCAGAGGTGCCTGGATGAGAGGACATTCCAGGATATATGGAAGAGTGTTGACTGACCAGTCCACAAAGGAGAGAACTACAACAAGTTTAGTTAAAAAATACCTCTAAGTAATTCGTTTGCATTAGTTCTATTTACTTGTCATAAGACGAGTTTTTTTTTTTTTTTTTGTGTCTTTATTAAAGAGACTTTCAGCCCGAGGCTGGTTGTTCTGAAGTTAATTATTCCACATTGACAGATACTGACTCAACAGTAAGGCCGTGTTCAGTGTCTCGTACTTGACTCGACTTCAAGTACGACTTACGTACGACTTCAAGTCGAGTCAAGTACGAGACACTGAAGACGGCCTTACTGTTGAGGTCGAAATACGTATCTGTCAAGATACAATTAAGTGGTGGAATTCAATGGGATTGTTTAAACTCGTCTTATGACAAGTGAAGACATTCCACTAAAAAGCTCAAAATAATTTTCTTATCAGTTCTTTTTAGTTTCTATTACAATTTTGCATAGGGTTTAGTGTTTGTTGCATTTCTTTGATATCGTCCGCGTTTTATTAATTAGTAATTCCTGTTTTAATGCGTAGTGCAAACAAATGTTTAGTATAATGTTTTTAACTGTTTCATAGCTTTAGAATCACTCACTTTTCAGCCAGCGGTTTTGCCGAATCATTGCAGGTCCGATGTTTAGGTTATCATATTCAATAGCAATATAAATCACTTTAGGGAGTAACAATTCTACTAATTCATTTGATGATGCACAAATTAATTACCTCTTAAGATGAAGGTAATAGGATGAAAAATTAATATAATTCGCAGTAATGTTAGATAATTAGTTTATAAATTTGCAGCACATAGGGCTAGGGAGGTATTTTGGACCACAAGATCCAGTGCTCATATTTTAGACCACTTAGTGCGAACTCCCTTTGGTGGTTCAAAATAAGAGCGCTTTTACGGGTGGTCCAAAATACATCTTTTACCCTATGCGTAGACAGCACAGTATTTTTCCACGTTCCCTTTCTACCACCTGTCATCTGTCAGCCGTTTGAGACAAACAAGAAAACGAAATTGATCCATTCAGCTTTTAACGAAGGTCGTCTTGATAAGTTGCGTAGACCAGGGGGTCGCAAACCACCCCCCCCCCCCCGGGGGACGCCAAGGTTCTGGCGTACAGGTCCTTCGTTACGAACATCCAACACAGCTATCTTCGTGCTGCATGCTCGTAGATGCCTGTAGATGTCTGGATGGTTGCTGGTCGCACATGGCTATCTTTCCCTCGTTGGACTCCAATGACACGGCCCTTAGGGCCAATAATTCCGCGAAAGTGCTGGATCCACTATCACCACGATGTTGTCTTCTTGAATCCCTTTCACATCGCTAAACCATTTGGTCCGTCTCGTTAATTCCGGTAAATAATCATGTTACCAGCGTTGCCAGAATATATTCGCCTCTCCTTGTGAAGCTCGCCAAGATCGTCGCAAAACAACTCCATTATCACTTAGACAAGTTGAAGGTCTCAAACCGCTTGGAGACCCGAGGATGGAATGATTTGGATTCACAACAGGGGCCCCTGGATCATCCACCGGGACAAGCGTCAATGGTCGTGAATTTATGATGTTCTCTATTTCCATCAAACAGTTCCGCAATACTTCTTCAGTTGGACAACGTCCTGGCTTCATCTGCTGCAGATTGCGCTTAATTGTCTGCACAAGCCTCTCCCAGGCTCCTCCTATGTGTGGGGAAGCTGGAGGAATGAATTTCCACTCTGTGTCCTGGCTGATAATTGTTCGTATGATCTTATCCTGATCCACCTCCTGGAGCGCTTTTGCTAGTTCCTGCTGCGATGAAGTTTGTTCCTCTATCGTTGACGATTTGTATTGGTACCCCTCGTCTTGCCATGAAGTTTTGTAACGCCATGATGCATGAATCCGCAGAAAACGGTCTCACGTAGGCTGCCAATCTACATAGCTTGTGGTAAATCTGCCACTGAAACAATGTCACCGCACCTGAGTTGTGATACTGCAGGCTAGCCCGCAATTCTTCTCGATCACGTCGGTGTTAAAGGGTTCTGTGGGCCATGTTTCGGTTGATTGCCATATAGGCTCAGGTCCTTGAGCCATCGACTGTTGCTGCTTTTGTTTGGTGTTTGTGTCTCTTTAGTAGCTTCATCCGCAACGTTGTTTTTGAGCTAACCTATCTCCAGTTCGTAACCTCTGTGAGATCCAAAATCTCCCTGACTCGCCAGCCAACGTAGGGAGAGTACCGACGATGATCTGATCTCAGCCAGCTAACCTGGTGCCGATGCCAGCGCTCTGTGACTCCATCCTCGGTATTGAAATAAATTTAAGCGGGGCTACTCGTGACTCCGCTCCGAGGATTGCACATTCCACCTTGTTGGAAGTGAAGATATACCACCGCCGCGTAATCCAGTTCACTGGCATCTACGAAGGTATGCAGCTGAATCACCGTAGTTGTGCATATTCAAGCAAGTCAAGCTACGATAGCAACGGGGTACACTGACATCTCGCATTTTTGGTAGTATCCGAAGCCACTGTTCTCATTTGTCGTGTAAGGCTGCTGGTATTTCTTCATCCCATTCTATCGAAGAACGCCAAATTTCTTAGAGAAGTATTTTAAGGAAAACGAGTAGATGAGATAGCAAGCCATGTGAATCGAATATGGACATGAGTGTACGTAAAACTTCTCTCTTCGTAGGCTTGTGTCCGCTGGTCAGGAGTTCAGCATCGTGTTTCGGCGAAGGTACCTACCTAGATACATGGTTGGCTACAGCGTCGATACACCTATGCCAGGCGTAGTGTTGAGTTCCATAATCGTCGGTCTTAGGCGATGTTCCTCCAGTTTCTCCGAACGTTCAGGGTCTCCATGTCCGATTCCACCGCGTGCAGCCAGCGTGTTCGTCGCCTTCCACGAAATCGCCGGCCCTATCTGGTTCTCTGTTGAATATTGTTTTCCCTATTCTTTCTTCCGACATTCGCACTTACTGACCAGCCCACTGAAGCCTGCCGTATTTTATACGATTCAGAATATTTTCTTCTTTGTATACTTGATACAGCTCATGATAGCATAGCAAGCAATATGAAGCAAGATCATCTCTGAATAAAGAATAAACAAAGAAGAAGAAAAGAGGAAGAAAGAAGAAAAAAAAAACGAGGGAAGAAGGAAGAAAAAAGAAAAACGAAAGAAAAAGGAAGAATGGAGAAGGGAGAAGAAAAAAGGAAGAAGGAAGAAGAAATGAAGAAGAAAGGAGAAGGAAGGAGGAAGGAAGAAGGAGGTAAAGAATGGGAGGAAGTAGCAAGAAAGGAGAAGAAAGATAGGAGAAAGGAAGAAAGAAAAAAAGAAGGAAGAAAGAAGAAAAAAGGAAGAAGAAAGAGTAAGAAGGAAGAAAGAAGATGGAAGGAGGAAGATGAAAAAGAAAGAAGGAAGAAGGAAGAAAAAAGAAGGAAGAAAGAAAAAGAAAGAAAGAGAAAGGGAGAAAGAAAAAGGAAGAAAGAAAAAGGAAGAAAGAAAAAGCAAGAAGGAAGAAGAAAGAATGATGAAGGAAGAAGGAAGAAGTAAAAAGGAAGAAGGAAGAAGGAAGAATGATGAAGGAAAAAAATGAAGGAAGAAGGAAGAAGATGGGAGGAAGTAGCAAGAAAAAAGAAGAAAGAAGGAAGAAGGAAGAAAAAGAAGGAAGAAAGACGATGGAAGGAGGAAGATGAAAAAGAAAGAAGGAAGAAGGAAGAAAGAAGAAGGAAGAAAGAAAAAGGAAGAAGGAAGAGGGAAGAAGGAAGAAGGAAGAAAGAAGAAGGAAGAAGGAAGAAGGAAGAAGGAAGAAGGAAGAAGGAAGAAGGAAGAAGGAAGAAGGAAGAAGGAAGAAGGAAGAAGGAAGAAGGAAGAAGGAAGAAGAAATAAGGAAGAAAAAAGAAGGAAGAAGGAAGAAAGATTAAGGAAGAAGGGAGAAGCAAAAAGGAAGAAGGAAGAAGGTGGGAGGAAGTAGCAAGAAAGAAGAACAAAGGAGGAAGAAGGAAGATAGAAGAAGGAATAAGAAAGAAGGAAGATTGAAATAAGAAAAGTATGAAGGAAGAAAGAAGAACGAAAGAGGAAGATGAAGAAGAAAGAAGGAAGAAAGTAGAAGGAATTGAGAAAAAGGAAGAAGGAAGAGGTAAGAAGGAAAAAGAAAGAAGGAAGAAGGAAGAAAGAAGAAGGAAGAAGGAAGAAGGAAGAAGGAAGAAGGAGGAAGGAAGAAGGAAGAAGGAAGAAGGAAGAAGGAAGAAGGAAGAAGGAAGAAGGAAGAAGGAAGAAGGAAGAGGGAAGAAGGAAGAAGGAAGAAAAAATAAGGAAGAAGAAAGAAGGATGTAGGAATAAAAAAGAAGAAAGAACCAAGAAGAAAAAAGGAAGAAGGAAGAAGGTGGGAGGAAGTAGCAAGAAAGAAGAACAAAGAAGGAAGAAGGAAGATAGAAGAAGGAATAAGAAAGAAGGAAGATTGAAGAAAAAGTAAGAAGGAAGAAAGAAGAACGAAAGAGGAAGATGAAGAAGAAAGAAAGAAGAAAGTAGAAGGAATTAAGAAAATGGAAGAAGGAAGAGGTAAGAAGGAAAAAGAAAGAAGGAAGAAGGAAGAAAGAAGAAGGAAGACAGAAAAAGGAAGAAGGAAGAAGGAAGAAGGAAGCAGGAAGAAGGAAGAAGGAATAGGGAAGAAGGAAGAAGGTGGGAGGAAATAGTAAGAAAGAGGAAGGAAGAAGGAAAAAAAGAGAAAAAAGAAGGACGAAAGGAGAAGAAAAAAGGAAAAAGAAAGAAGAAATAAGGATGAAAGAAGAAGGAAGAAGGAAGAAATAAGAAGGAAGAAAGAAGAGGAAGAAGGAAGAAGGAAGAAGGAAGAGGAAAAGGGACAAGGAAGAAGGAACAAGGAAGAAGGAAGGAGGAAAAAGGAAAAGGAAGAGGGAAGAAGCAAGAAGAAAGAAAGAAAAAGGAAGAAGGGAGATGGAAGTAGGAAGACGGAAGACGGAAGAAAGAAGAAGGAAGAAGGGAGGAGGAAGGAGGAAGAAGGAAAAACGGAGACGAAGAAGGAAGAAGTTTTCTGTTCTAAATTCTCAGTTCTTTGTTCACTTTTCTCTTCCCACTTTTCACATCTCACTTCCTACTTCTCATTACTCACATTCCATTTCTCACTCTTCGTTACTCGTAATCCAACTATTCGGCCAAATGGCCTGACACCGTGAAGGAAGAATGGAGAAGAAAAAAGGAAGAAAGAAGAAGAAATAAAGAAGAAAGGAGAAGGAAGGAGGAAGGAAGAAGGATGTAAGGAATGGGAGGAAGTAGCAAGAAAGAAGAAGAAAGATGGAAGAAGGAAGAAAGAAGAAAAGGAAGGAAGAAAGAAGAAAAAAGAAAGAAGAAAGAGTAAGAAGGAAGAAAAAAGAAGAAAGGAGGAAGAAGAAAAATACGAAGGAAGAAAGAAGGAAGAAGGAAGAAGGAAGAAAAAAAAAGGAAAACGGAAGAAAGAAAAAGTAAGAAGGAAGAATTTAGAAGGAAGAAGAAAGAAGAAAGAATGATGAGGGAAGAAAGAAGAAGGCAGAAGGAAGAAGAAAGGAAGATTAAGGAAGATGGGAGAAGCAAAAAGGAAGAAGATGGGGGAAAGTAGCAAGAAAGAAGAAGAAAGAAGGAAGAAAGAAGAAAAGAAGGAAGAAACAAGAAAAAAGGGAAGAAGAAAGAGTAAGAAGGAAGTAGGAAGAAGGAAGAAGGAAGAAGAAAGAAGAAAGAGGAAGAAGGAAGAAGGAAGAAGTAAAAATGAATAAGAAAGAAAGAAGAAGGAAGAAAGAAGAAGAAAGAAGGAATAAGAAATAAGGAAGAAGGAAGGAGGAAGTAGGAAAAAGGAAGTAGGAAGAAGGAAGTAGGAAGAAGGAAATAGGAAGAAGGGGGGGGGGAATGGGAGGAAGTAGCAAGAAAGAAGAACAAAGAAGGAAGAAGGAAGATAGAAGAAGAAATAAGAAAGAAGGAAGAAAGAAGAAAAAGTAAGAAGGAAGAATGAAGAAGGAAAGAGGAAGAATAAGAAGAAAGAAGGGAGAAAGTAGAAGGAATTAAGAAAAGGAAGAAGGAAGAGGTAAGAAGGAAAAAGAAAGAAGGAAGAAGGAAGAAAGAAGAAGGAAGACAGAAAAAGGAAGAAGGAAGAAGGAAGAAGGAAGAAGGAAGAAGGAAGAAGGAAGCAGGAAGAAGGAAGAAGGAAGAAGGAGGGAGGAAAAAGAAAGAAAGAGGAAGGAAGAAGGAAGAAAAAAGAAAAAAGAAGAAAGAAGGGAGAAGCAAGAAGAAAGAAGAAAGAAGAAATAAGGAAGAAAGAAGAAGGAAGAAGGAAGAAATAAGAAGGAAGAAAGAATAGGAAGAAGGAAGAAGGAAGAGGGAAAAGGGACAAGGAAAAAGGAACAAGGAAGAAGGAAGGAGAAAAAGGAAGAATGAAGAAGGAAGAAGAAGAAAGAATGAAGGAAGAAGGGAGATAGAAGTAGGAAGACGGAAGACTGAAGAAGGAAGAAGGAAGAATGGAGGGGGAAGGAGGAAGAAGGAAGAAAAGAGAAAGAAGAAGGAAGAAGTTTTCTGTTCTAATTTCTCAGTTCGTTGGTCACTTTTCTCTTCCCACTTTTCACATCTCACTTCCTACTTCTCATTACTCACATTCCATTTCTAACTCTTCGTTACTCGTAATCTGAGGTCAAATTTTTCAACTATTCGGCCAAATGGCCTGACACTGTGAAGGAAGAATGGAGAAGAAAAAAAGAAGAAAGAAGAAGAAATAAAGAAGAAAGAAGAAGGAAGGAAGAAGGATGTGAGGAATGGGAGGAAGTAGCAAGAAAGAAGAAGAAAGATGGAAGAAAGATGGAAGAAAGAAGAAGGAAGAAAAAGATGATGGAAGGAAGAAAGAAGAAAAAAGGAAGAAGAAAGAGTAAGAAGAAAGAAAAAAGATGGAAGGAGGAAAAGAAGAAGAAAGAAGGAAGAAAGAAAAAGGAAGACGGAAGAAAGAAAAGTAAGAAGGAAGAATTTAGAAGGAAAAAGGAAGAAGAAAGAATGATGAAGGAAGAAAATGAAGGAAGAAGGAAGAAGAAAGAAAGATTAAGGAAGATGGGAGAAGCAAAAAGGAAGAAGATGGGGGAAAGTAGCAAGAAAGAAGAAGAAAGAAGGAAGAAGGGAGAAAAAAAAGGAGGAAGAATTAAGAAGGAAGAAGAAAAAAGAAGAAGGAAGGAGGAAGAAGGAAGAAGGAAAAAGGGAGAAACAAAAAGGAAGAAGGAAGAAGGTGGGAGAAAATAGCAAGAAAGAAGAACAAAGAAGGAAGAAGGAAGATATAAGAAGAAAGAGAAAGAAGGAAGAAAGAAGAAAAAGTAAGAAGGAAGAAAGAAGAAGGAAAGAGGAAGATTAAGAAAAAAGAAGGGAGAAAGTAGAAGGAATTAAGAAAAGGAAGAAGGAAGAGGTAAGAAGGAAAAAGAAAGAAGGAAGAAGGAAGAAAGAAGAAGGAAGACAGAAAAAGGAAGAAGGAAGAAGGAAGAAGGAAGAAGGAAGCAGGAAGAAGGAATAGGGAAGAAGGAAGAAGGTGGGAGGAAATAGTAAGAAAGGGGAAGGAAGAAGGAAGAAAAAAGAAAAAAAAATCTGATGATAACCACAAGAAATCTGGAGATTCCTGACAAGAATCTGCCCGAGTAGCACACTTGTCATATTTCAGTCAATGTGACTCAAATGCGACCAAATCCAGTCACATTGGAGTTGCTGCCATAAATCGATCTGCATTAGCACTAGGCTGAGGAATCCTAGAGGGAATCCGAATGAACTCGAAGGCATTCAGGGAATTCCGATATAAATACGGAGGATTACGAAAGGACTCCGGTGGATGCCGCAAAAAAAATCAAGAGAATTCCGGCAGGAATGGGGATCCCGTAGCGTAGTTGGCTAGATTCGCCTAGCAAGCGAATGGTCATGGGTTCGATTCCCAGTCCCTCCACCAAACCCTCGTCAGTCACCAGATGCGCAGCCCATGCGGTAGCGTATTCGGAAACGCGTCTTATCGTCACAGCTGCCTGATGACGACTGACAAATTGTTCCTCTCGGAAGCATTCCTCCAACGATCCAAAATTAATGGCAACCGAACAATGCAACGATAATTGGATGCACGACATGGACAAACGAACACAATGGACGATGAGATGGACTGGCAACGACAACAATAATGGTAATAGAAATCTTAAAATAGATTCAGTGTTGATTCTGTTTAGCACAATACCACAGTAAATCTCGGCACAGTAGCGGTAAAGTAACACAGAGTGCCTAACAAATAAAAAAGGAATGAAAAAAATCATCAGGAATCCGATGGCTCCTGACAGGAAACCGGAAGATCCCGAAAGAAGTTTGGAGGATCACCGCAGAAATCGTAGGATTCTTAGTAGGTGATTAAACTTTCTTCTTCTTCTTATTGCCATTACATCCCCACACTGGGACAGAGCCGCCTCCCAGCTTAGCGTTCATTAAGCACTTCCACAGTTATTAATCGCGAGGTTTCTATGCCAGGTTACCATTTTTACATTCGTATATCATGGGAGAAGATGGGAGAAGCAAAAAGGAAGAAGGAAGAAGATGGGGGAAAGTAGCAAGAAAGAAGAAAAAAAAGGAAGAAGGAAGAAAAAAGAATTAAAGAAGGAAGAAAGAAGAAAAAAAGGAAGAAGAAAGAGGAAGAAGGAAGAAAAAAGAAGGAAGGAGGAAGATGAAAAAGAGAGAAGGAAGAAGGAAGAAAGAAGAAGGAAGAAAGAAGAAGGAAGAAAGAAAAAGGAAAAAGGAAGAGGTAAGAAGGAAGAAGGAAGAAGGAAGAAAGAAGGAGGAAGAAGGAAGAAGGAAGAAGGGAGAAACAAAAAGGAAGAAGGAAGAAGGTGGGAGGAAGTAGCAAGAAAGAAGAACTAAGAAGGAAGAAGGAAGATAGAAGAAGAAAAAAGAAAGAAGGAAGAAAGAAGAAAAAGTAAGAAGGAAGAAAGAAGAAGGAAAGAGGAAGATTAAGAAAAAAGAACGAAGAAAGTAGAAGGAATTAAGAAAAGGAAGAAGGAAGAGGTAAGAAGGAAAAAGTAAGAAGGAAGAAGGAAGAAAGAAGAAGGAAGACAGAAAAGGAAGAAGGATGAAGGAAGAAGAAAGAAGGAAGCTGGAAGAAGGAAGAAGGAATAAAGAAGAAGGAAGAAGGTGGGAGGAAATAGTAAGAAAGAAGAAAGAAGAAGGAAGAAAAAAGAAAAAAAGAGAAGGGAGAAGCAAGAAGAAAGAAGAAAGAAGAAAGAAGAAAGAAGAAATAAGGAAGAAAGATGAGGGAAGGAGAAAGAAATGAGAAGGAAGAAAGAAGAGGCAGAAGGAAGAAGGGGAAAAAGGAAGAAGGAAGAAGGAAGAGGGAAAAGGGACAAGGAAGAAGGAGCACGGAAGAAGGAAGAAGGAAAAAGGAAAAAGGAAGAAGGAAGAAGTAAGAAGAAAGAAAGAAGAAGGAAGAAGGAAAAAGGAAGAAGGAAGATGGAAGTAGGAAGACGGAAGATGAAAGGCGGAAGAAGGAAGATGGAAGAACGAAGGAAGAAGGAAGAAGAAGGAAGAACGAAAAAGGAAGAACGGAGACGAAGAAGGAAGAAGTTTTCTGTTCTAAATTCTCAGTTCTTGTTCACTTTATCTTCCCACTTTTCACATCTCACTTCCTACTTCTCATTACTCACATTCCATTTCTCATTCTTCACTACTCGTAATCTGAGGTCAAATTTTTCAACTATTCGGCCAAATGGCCTGACACCGTGATGATAATGCCGTTCCTCTGCACGTCAGATCTCCTTATAGCGCCTTCGAGTGCAATGTTCAACAATAAAATTGAAAGAGTATCACCCTGCTTCAATCCGTCTAAGGAATCACAAACGAGATTAACACTTTGTCTGCAATCCGAATACTTGATTTCGAGGATTTTGGCAGCACTGCCAAGCGTCGCGTTTGATTTTCTTTCTCGTGTGGTTTAAATAGCGAATAAAATTGGTTTTAGATCAAGATAAATTAAGTGTAGGATGTTCAAAGTGATTATTATGGAAGGCGTTAGTGGTGTGTCATGAAATATGTGTGATCTTTCCACTGGAAGGTGGAGAAAATTAATCTTTTCTGCATGGTCTCAGCGGCTTGTCGCAGCTTGATCAGCAGATCAGCGTTAACGTGGGTTGAGATTGAGGAAGTGTGTATGTATATGTAGGAAAAATGAGTTTACACGGCGCAGGCACGAGCTTCGGTGGTGTGCGGATGATAGCGGAATCGGTCGACAAGATGCTTGTATTGTAGATTGGATGTGACTGGAGTATTGGCGTTTGGCGAGATTGTGGAAAGTGCATATGATGTGTATCCATAGTAGTGAATCGATATGCATTGAATGACCTTGCTTGGAAGAAACACTTTTTATGTTTGCATTGATTCCAGTTAATAAAATGTCCGGTTCAATAGAGATAATGTTTTAGTGCATTACTTGAAAAAATATATATATATATATATATATATATATATATATATATATGCATACATCTATTCTATTTTGTGCTCCGTTACGTAACTACAATATAATTTTTTTTAATTGCAATCGTCTTTGGTAGAACAAACAAGTTCGTACCTCCAGAATTGGATATATCGAATAATATTATCCCCTTCACAATTCCAAAAACAAGAAATTTCACCATCAATTGATGCACCTGTCAACACTGTTACATGAGTGTTCATCCCGTTCATCCGGTTTGACTTTACCGGTGTGTGTTGGTGGTGTGGTAAACGGTAGTCTTATAGGATTCTATAGAGATTCTATACACGGAAGAAATAAACTACCCAATAGTGAGTTTAATTCACCCAACCTCGAACATCCGTACGGGAAGCCAAAATTGAGTAAGTAGGGTCGAAGTAGTTTGCCTTTACTCCCATGTTAAAAAAGTACCCAACGGAAAATTTATTGACCCAAATTTAAGTTTAATTCACTCAATTTCGACCTCAGGTAATAAAACTCAAAATTGGCTTCCCGTATTGAACTGGCGTCGTTGGATTGTTTGTGGATGAAAGCGAAGAGAAAAAATAACTCAAAAGTAAGTTTAAAAGTACTCAATTTTGGGTACTTTTTTTCTTCCGTGTAGAGTATGTATGCATAGATGCGAAGGTACGTAATAAAGTTGCATGAAAATTTTGGGAAAACGCAATTGGAGTGTATGACAACGGTGAATGTGTATGTGTAGGTAGGATGTGTATTGTAAATTGCTCCATTCAAGTTGTGGGACGTGCGTGGGTTAGCTGTCGGAGTTTGACCGACGTCGGAATGAACTCTCATTGACGTATATGGTTCATTTCAAATGTGTTATAAACAAATTTCGGCACCGCTCGAACTTTGGGTGGTGGTACTATGCGCAGCCTCATAGGTAAAGATAGGTAAGGATTTACTAGGTGAGTTTCTTGTTTGTATTTTCTTATTTAAGTGAAGTACAATGACATTATGCTGAATCGTAAGAATTGTATTAATTTGACGAATATGTAAACAAAATGGGATTGGTGGAACAAACAATACCTTAACTATTTTATTTCTTAAACATATAATCAAACAAATATCTTATATCTTAAACACTGTTATTTCCCCCACATTCATTTACTATTTCAACGGTATGTGTAGTTCTCCCATATTCACTACGATGTGTCAGGCAAGGATTCTAGAATGAAAAAAATTCACATTATGTTTGGTTTTGCTGAGTAGAACTCTTCGAACATTGAACCTATAACTTACCCCAATCACTGCAATCGGACTCATCTCGATCGTAAATGTCCAGTAATTTTTTATGAACTTTATCACGGTCATTAGCTAATTCTTTCCACTCCGCATAATTTAAATCGCCATAGTGACTGATATTTTGTTGAATGCAATCCCACCAAGTGAAACCTGGTCGACAGGGTCGAAGTTTCGTGGCTTTTAAACGAGCAGCAGCACGTGTTGGATGAGATCTCGGACGACGACGAACATGGCCCCACCACCTCATTTGGTACATGCGAACTTTCTTGGTGATCCTTCTTTTTTGCAATAACCTGTTAACGGACTGGTTGCTTATTTCAGCATCGCGACATAGGCTGGACATCCCTTTAACTATCTGTTTTTCGTACCCTCTTAGTGATTTTCTACTATATTTTGTAAGTATGGCCACTTGCGTCCCATATAACATCGCAGGTGCAATCACAGTCTCATAGATTGTCTGACCCATCTGCCAAGATGGGTTGTACTTTCTTAAAAATTGCATGATTGCTTGGGTCACTTTAACAGCATTCTTACATCTTGCTCGCACAGTTTGTGGACGCTCTAGTCTGGCCGTCAAATGTACTCCGAGGTATCGTAATGATTCTGTGGTCTTATACGTTTTCCCACAGATTACGACTTCTGATATAGCTTCAGATCGCGGCTCCCGAATTAGTACTTTGCACTTATTCTCATTAAGCGAAAGCCCAACATAGGATAGATATTCGGTTAGCTTATTAATTATTTCCTCAATATCTTCAATAGTTTCGGCTATTATAATCAGGTCATCCGCGAATGCCAGTATCATGGGTAACGTTAAACGTCCTTCATGATCTAGCCGCAAATTCACTTCATCAGTCACGGATTCTAACACAGCATCCATAACTAAAATAAAAATAAAAGGCGGTAATAGTCACCTTTGTTTAATTCCCTTTTTTCGAATCATAGGACGTGTCATCTGGCCTTCCCAGAGTACCTGCATATGTTCCCCTCTTCAGCATTGTAGAATACGGTTAATAAACTCTACTGGGTATCCTCTAGCTAAAACAAAAAAAAATAAAACGTCTTACAAAAAAGTCGAGCTTCATTTCAGTTAAAGAGATCAAGAGATCATAATAAATTACCTCGTAATATAGCAGGCAATGACTCTAGAGAAACGGTATCAAATGCCTTCTCAATGTCCAACGACATCAAAAACCAACGGCTTCCTTCATTCCAGTACTCCTGTAAAACTCTTTTGAAGAACAAAGAGGTGGTCCGTGGTAGATCTACCGTGCAAAAAAGCTGCCTGATGGGTTCCTAGTGGACCGATAATATTCTGGAGCTTCTCCAGAATCCAGCTTGCATACACTTTGTACCCTGTACAACTTAAACAGATCCGACGGAAGTCACCGACAGTTTTTGGATCCTTTGTTTTCGGAATCGGCACTACTACTACATGTTTCCACTCTTCTGGTAATTCGTTACGCTCCCAAACTCTCGACAACAGTTGATGTAACTCTCCTATAGTATTCTCATCGCAATACTTGAAAAACTCGGTATGAAGACCGTCGACTCCGGGAACTTTACCATTTTTCATCCGAATTATTATTGATTTGATTTCCTCTAGGGTAGGACCAGCATGCAACTCCTCACTTACTAATTCGGGTAATTCACTCGGTATTTGACTTGAATTGCCCGCATCAATCAGCCAATCACTCAAGCGAATCCTCTCCCACGCTTGGAGTTAGTTTTGCTCTTCTTATATCTTTTAGGTACCGGAACGTTCGGTTTATCCGCTCCCCAGCTGGATACTTCTGTAAGTCTTTGAAGAATTCTTCCACTTGCTTCTCCTCGTATTCGCGTTGTGCCCTCCGTAATTCCTGCTTTGCTTCCATCAATCGGTAGCGCCATTTGGGGTTCATCGATCTGCTCACCCAAAACGAATACTTTTTAACCTTAGCGAGAGCTCTCCTACATTCCCGATTAACCAAGAAGTGCATGGGCTTTTTTAGTACGGTCTCAGCGGCGTGATGTAGTTTTTGTCGCAGCCCTTTCCACTGATCGTTTATAGATGCTGTTGAATCCACTGAAAGTCGACTTTACCTAATTCTTCTATAAAGTTTTGCTTCACAACATCATTTTTGAGGAGAGAAGGATCGACTGGAACACTTCGCTGATTAAACCTCCGGCTTTGATTTGGTTGAGTGTGCATAGCTGACCGATTCGCCACAATGCTACAAAGCAAAATCTTATGGTCAGTGGATATTACGTTTGGTGTTGTACACTGAAGCCGCTTCAAAAATAATCTGGATCTGGCGTGAGTCAGAATGTGGTCAACCTGAGTTTTAGTCCGACCATTTGTCCATGTCCACTTAAATCCAGAATTCGCCACCGCCTGAGTACTCCGTACAGCAAAAGAGTATAATCCCACAAACAGCTTCATCTGTAAGCCATTTGAATTAAATTGTTCGTGGCCAGCGTATTTACCAATTAAGGCAGATTCCTCAAAACTTAGCCCATGACAGCTCAAATGGCTATTGAAATCGCCAATAATAATCACATTGTCTGTTTGGTTTAGTCCACCTACTACCCCACCTAGATCAGCAAAAAAGCTATCTGCGTTTTCGTTTGGTCCATGAACATTTATTATTTGCAGTATGAGGGAAGTGGTGTCAACCTATAAATAGTTTAATAAATTTCAGATAGCAAATATTAAATATCATGTAATTATACCTTGTAAGTTAGTTTCAAATATTGTATACCAAATCCAAAATTCTTGGTAGTTGGTTGCTGTACATCTAAACCGATCCGTATTAGAATGGCTAGTCCGCGTTTACGATTACCAGAAGTTGCTCCCATATACCATTTATAATTAGCGGTTAGGCAATACACGCAATCAAGATTAGCTTCCTGCAGGGCTGCTATATGAACACGTTTAGATAGCAAATACGCATCTATTGCATCGCGCTTGGCTTTCGCTCGACAACCATTAACATTCGGAGAAGCTAATAGGATTCCATGCGCTGTGATAGCAGGAACGTCAGAGTGAACAGTGTCCTGGGAAGATGATTCTTCTTTCGAGCTATCTTCGCTGCAATAGCCATAGCGTCCGGCATAAACCTTCGACATGGTCGAGAGGGTACAGTGCTATGCAGATGCTCAAGAGATACTAGGCTGGAGTATATACTGTGTGTATCTAGCTCTTGGTCTAGAATATGAAGTACAACCCTTCCACCACAAGCGATAGGCTCAAGCGGATTGGTGATCTTAGATGTACTATGGATATAAACTTTAACTTTAAAGAGCGATGACATTAGAGATAAGGATACAAAGCCGCCATCATGTCGACCAATCCGCAAACGAAACAGATAGGTATCGAAATCAGACTCACATCGCGGTGAAATTCCAAAAGACCTCAAGAAAGTATCTGATTGGTTTTCAAGTTCACTCGCAACTAGTCCCCGATAAATGTTTAATTCGTCCTCAGTTGGTATCTTACGTGTCAGTTGATGATGTATCGCAGTAAATATAGATTGATCTACATTGCCAACTTGTACAGCAGTTACATTGGTAGTTGAATTATAGAGCATGACGTTATATGTCTCTAGATTGTCAAGTTCAAAAGATGGCAGCTCTTGTGGTCGGAAACACAATACACTGTCGTAATGAGTGCGGATCCCATTTATGACATCCCGGAAAAAATCTTATAGGACGGCCACTCCTCGTTTTCGGATCGTGTTGGAGTAAATTGATTTTTCCGTTGTCTTGGTATACCGTAATGGCTATTTGGAGACAATTGCAAAGTGCAGCTATGGTGTCGGCACCGACCCATACACCATCACTCCACATATTTTCAAGATATTTACGAACCTTGACTTCCATTGACGAATTCTCTTGAATGGATTCTTCAGCAAATATTACAAGTTGATCGGCATATAATTCAAAATTCTCCATAATCTCATTCACTGCTGCTTCTCTCAGCTGTCGCTTATAATGCCGAAATAAATGATGGGTAGGTGTTACACCATATACCTGGTGAACTACTGATCCAAAGAGACAATCACCGTCCCTGGAATACGCAGAACCCAGAAGCGAGTGCCTTTGTCATCCTCGATTTGATCTACAGACATAATCTATAAGATACTATTGTGTTATAATATTACAAGATTTTTTTAATGATTTCTTACATACCTCAAATATGATGACTGTCGTACGCAAAAAGAAACTATATATGTGACAGGAACAAGAAATAATTGCTGTGAACTAGGTAGCTGAAAAATCTTCGAAAAAATTTGACTTGGCGTTGTGTGGCGAAATAAAGTATTTCTCTCCTCTCTGCTTGTGCATCCACATTGTACCTGGCTATGTATTCGTGTGAATGGAAACATGAATCAACTAATATCATGGTATGAATGAACTCGTAGAAACTGTAGAAACTGATTATTCACTCGCAATTCTTATACCTTGTGCTTCTACAGTATACCTGGCTATATATTGGTGTCAGTGGCGTAGCCAGAAAATTGGTCTGGGGGGGGTTTTCTGAACATTTTTTTCTTTCGAAAAAAAAATTTCTTCCAACAATTTTGTCTCTGGGGGGGGTTTTATACCCAAAACCACCCCCGTGGCTACGCCACTGATTGGTGTGAATGGAAATATGAATCAACTTATGTCATAGTATGAATGAACTCGTGAAAACTAACTATTCATTCGCAATTCTCATACCACCTTATACGATAAGAAAACCCTTTTTTTTCAAATTCAATTACGGTCTCCATTGTTACATTAAGTCGAATATTAGGATCAAAAATTCCGATTTGCTCTACTTTCATAAAAATACATGCATAAATTTATAATTATATTTATATTGTTGTAGGTGCAGAAATACGAAACAAAGATTGAAAAGGTGTAATTATTATTATTATTATATTTTTTTTTGTTTTTTGTTTCTTTATAGTTACTCAAGGTTGATCGGAAGCACACGCGTTTAAATATCTCAATATGGTCGCATCGCTTATCATAGTGAACCCAGATCCAACGATACCCTCCCACTAACAAACCATCCTTCCTGTGATTTTTGTGGAGACGCAGAGGTAAACACGGTCTTCGAGCAGCAAAAATCACCTACTAACTTTCCTTCTCGCTTCCTACCTGACTGTAAGGACGTGGCCGGCGCCGTTATTGATCATTATATTGTTTGGGTCACTGAACTTGCACAGTGAGGATTTTGTAGCCACTCCCAGCTAAACATTCAATTGATTCATTGTGCAACTTCACTGATCCTGGTCAATCACGGAGTAGCAACCATAGATATGTACAGTCAGTCTAAGCTAAGCTAAGCTAAGCCGAATACTTGATTTCGAGCCATCCAGCGTTACACACATCCGTCTAATCAGTTTCGCCGGAAAACCATGTTCGGCCATTATCTGCCACAGCTCATTTCTTTTCACTGAATCGTACGCTGCTTTGAAATCAATGAACAGATGGTGGGTCTGGAAGTTGTACTCCCGGAATTTATTAAGGATCATCCGCAGGCTGAACATCTGATCCATCATTGATCAGCCATCACGAAAATCGATCTGGTATTCGCCAACGAAGGACTCCTCAAGCGATCTCAGTCTGTTAAACAGGATACGCCACAGAATTTTGTATGCCGAGTTCAGAAGGGTGATCCCTTTGTAATTGGCACACTCTAGTATGTGCCCTTTCTTATAGATTGGGCATATGAGGCCATCCAACCAGCCGGCAGGAAGTTCTTCATTCACCCGTATCTTGCGAGGCGGAATGTGTACTCGCAGGCATGATGCCTATAAAATTGGTGGTGAAGGAAGACGAGGAGTACTACGTCCTCAGGGGCACTGGTAATGATTGAAGGAAAATCAAGGCAGGTGGATCGACAGAGTAAGCACGCTTCTAAGCTCGGAGGCGGGCACATATAGCAAGGACGGAACCAGAAAGAGAGAAACACAAGGCGGCGCGGCGTTCCGTGAGGCTAGGACCGTATTGAAACGGGATATCCAACTTAGCAAGCCAGACTGCTACAAGGAACTGTGCCGAGGAGCAAGACGCCAACTCCTGGGGGCGCGTATCGGGTCGTTATGGTGAAGATCAAAGGCCCGTCGACGCCAGTTGAAATGTGCCCGGACAAGTTGAAGGCAATTGTGGAGAGTCCCTTCCCGAAACATGATCCAACCATGTGCCCACCAACACCGTACGGCGAAGAAAGAGAAGCAAGCCCCGTAGATCGACAAGTGTACAATAGCAAGCTTGCAGAAGCTTCGAAACGCCGGAAGAAATCCCCGGTCCGGATGGAATGCCAAACATTGCGTTATAAGCTGCGATCGTGGCATACCCGGACATGCGATCTTGCGGATGGAGAGATCGTCGTCGGAGGACATGCGATTGCTTCGAAGCGATCACTGAAGCACATGGAAGTGATGATCGACGATTAACCTAATTTCAAAAGCCGCGTTTACTACGCCTGCGATAAGTCGGCGAAGACAATGAACGCAATAGCGAGGTTCATGCCAAACGTAGGCGGACCAATAGGCAGCACGAAGCGTCTGTTAGCTAGTGTCTTGTCATCGATACTGCGGTATGGGGTTCTTGCTTGGGGAAATGCACTGCAAACCAAGCGGAACCGTGAAAAGCTGAAAAGTGTGTTCTGGCTGATAGACCATTCCAGTCGCTAGCGCATATCGTTGGAAGCAGTATGCGTTATTGCTGGATGCTACTCATCTGCATCACAAGGCAGCTTGCACGAAGGAGCTCTGCCACAACGCGGATGCGAACCCATTGGGGATGCATACAGGGTCGCTATGGCTATGATTAAAGGTCCAGCGATATTGCTAGAGAGGAATCCAGAAAAACTAAAAACAATTATCGGAGGACCGTTTCCCACCACATTCCAGAAGTGCATAGACGAAGGAAACTTCGATTGCTGGGAGCGGCAAAAGTTAGTACTGCTAAGCCGGGTGAGCCATTGTCCTATAGACCTATATACCTGCTAGACAAGGTCGGAAAACTCCTTGAGAGGGTCATCCTTTACAGGCTAAACGATCCACACGGAAGGTGACAACGGATTAGCAAGCATGCAGTTCAAGTTTCGGAAGAGCAGGTCCACGCCACCCGGAAAGTCGCGAAAGCAGCCAAGAAGCAAAAGAGGGGAGAAAACCGCTACTGCTGCACCGTGGTAACTTCAGACGTGAAAATGCGTACAACAGTGCTAGCTGGGAAGCAATACCCGCATAAATCCAAACGATAGCTGTACCATAATAATAACGGCACTGAACCATTCGCTGGTGTCTGAACCAATCAGAACATGGTAACGGAATGATGCAAGAATGGTGCGGTTCCCATATTTGTAAGTTCCCATGAACTCAATGTTGTCCTTGAACAGTTTTAATCCTATTGAAACAAGTTTTTAATTAAGCACGGACATGAAAGGCCTGCTTACAATCCGTCGATTTAGGGGATTACTGTATACATTCGTTTACTGAGACGAACGCTATTAACGTTTAAAATCATTGAACACAGCGTAACGCGGTCGTTTTAAAAATTCTGAAATAGAAAAAAAACGTAAGTCCTGAGCTTGACCATGAGCATGAACATTATGACCGTACAATTCGTAGTTGCTACTGTGTGGCCCTAAATGGCCGGAACGAATTTATGAAAGCGATTCTCCGTGGATGCGTGTGCACGCCGCGCGGAGATCAGACCAGAAGAGGCAGAGTCATGGCTAGCTGCTCGCCGATTGACACGCTGAAATGTAAATCTATAAACACACGATGAAGGCATTTTACTCAAACTCCACATTCCTCAACTGGTAGTCTAACGCCGCCTAGTGGCTTCATGAAATCTAGATTTGTTTAACCAAAATCAATGCACGCAGGACTTTGAGATTTTCTAGACCGTAAACCATTTTCCGTTGGTCTTCCATACGCATCTTGTGGTTTCACAAACTGCAAAACATTTTTCGGTCACCTTTCAGACACGCCTTCTAGTTTCCTAAACCACAAACCATTTTCCACCAGTCTTCCAGGCGCGCATTGTGATTTTGCAAACCAATTTTCTACAGTCTTCCAGACGAGCCTTGTGGTTCTTCAAACCACAAACCATTTTTCCATAGATATATCAGACGCACCACCACAAACCATTTTCCGACGGTCTTTAAGACGCGTCTTGTAATTTTGCAAACCACAACGACGGTCTTCGAGACGCGTAATGTGATTTTGCAAACCACAAACCAGCGATCCAACAAATAGACTGGCTGGATCGCCAAAATGTGTGGCCCTAAATGGCCGGAACGAAATTATGACAGCGACTCTCCGTGGATTCGTGTCTACGCTGTGCGGAGATCTGACCAGAAGAGGCAGAGTCATGGCTTGCTGCTCGCCGATTGACACGCTGAGATGTTAATCTATAAACACACGCTGAAGGCATTTTACTCAAATCACACAGCTACTCCGTGATTGATTGGATCTTGTGAAATTGCCCAGAGAACCATGTGAATGTAGCATGGGATTTGCTATCCATTCTCAATGTACACGTGTCAGAAGCTCAGTCAGAAGGTTTTTTAAGTCAATAATGGCGCCGGTCACGTCCTTACGGTCATATAGGAAAGGAAAGATTGTTAGTTCGACTCTCGCTTCTACTAGAGACCGAGAACACCTCTGTATATCCACGATTGTCTTGGGATGTGGTATTGTGTTAGTTGCATAGGATATTTTATCTGGATTCACTTTGGTGAGTGATGCGATCTAAGGGAGGGGATTATATGAAATGCAAATAAAAACGCGTAATAATTGATTTACTCTCCGAACCGTACAGATCAAAACAAAATATTTCGGATCACAGACCAACACAGAACTATGTTCTCGGATCTGCCGATTTACTATCCGGCCGCACAAAATTAAACTAAACACCCGAGTCCGCGTCAGATACGTAACATGTCCATTCACGAACTCCGCACTTTACTTACTTGCTCGATGGCTACTGCAAATAAGTTAAGATTGCGCTTGTTTCGACCGGACCGAAGCGCATTACATGCGCATGAGCCACTGAACACCAAATAGATTTTTTTCATTTTCGTGACGACCAAAACACGCACTATACTTACTTGCTCGATGGCTACTGCAAACTAAACGAAGGATTTCTGATAGATATTTCCAAAGACATTTTCAAAGCATTTCTCAAAAGAAAATTGTATTAGGATTAGGATTTTTTTCGGAAATTGGTTTAGCTATTTCTTCGGAATATAATTTGGGAGTTCTTCCAGTAATTTCTCAAATTTCCTTCCAAATTTCCCTTGAGAACTTCTTCAGAACATTCTCTCAATTTTTCGAAATTTCTTTTTTCGGAATTCCTTTCGATTTTTCCAGAAAATCTTTAGACCATTGGAGATTTCTTTCGAAATTACTTCGGATTTTGTTTTGGCCATATTTTCAGGAATCTTTCCAGAATCATTTTGAAATTCTTTCAAAAATCTTTCGGTCATTTAATTTGGAAATTCTTTTAGGAATTGCTGCGAAAAATTCCTTTTTTTCGAAATTCCGTTAGGAACTCGTATTATATTTTCGGTTGAAGCTCCTCCGAAAATTCCTTTAGGATTATTCTTCAATAATTTTCATCAAAATTCTTGCAGGAATTTCGGAAGGAATTTTATATTGTTTTACTAAGGAATTTCTGGAGGAATTTCATAAATTATTCCTAGAGGAGTTTCAGAAAGAACTTTTGTATGATTTTCTAAATAATTTTTGGAAGAAATTCCTGGTGGAATTCCCAAATGTATTTCAGGAGAAAATTCCGAATGAATATTTGAAACAAATTTTAATGCACATTTACAATAGATTTTCTAGTAGATTTTTTTAATGAATTTCTGAAGGAAGGAAGGCTTTATTAAATAAATTCATGAAAGAAATTTCAATAGAATTTCCAAACCAAACTCCCTAACCCATACATCGAACATCCCAGTGATTTCTCGTGGTAGTGCAGATCAAGAAGGCTTCCATGTTGACCTGCATTCGGACACGGCCGGCGCTGGTATTGCTTATTTAAGGTCACCAGTTCGTATACATTGAAGATGATGGTAGCCCAAACTTCATATGTTGGTTCTCTCTTTGTAATTACTGCTGGCCTGGCAATAACGGAGTAGCAACCGTGGGCGGTCAATCATGCTCATGTGCTATTGAAACTTCTGTTTCCACTAATCAACCGAAAGTCGATCTTGTCACGGAAACATAATCTTGAGAAAAATTATTTAGGCTCTTCGTGTTAGACAGATGAAAATAAATTTTATGTCTACAAACCCTATGCCAGTTTGGTAGAGTTGCGCTAAAACACATGACTTAAAACTTCAGAGAGTACAGAATAAGTTCCTCCGGTTGATTCTAGATGCTCCACATAAAATGTGGAATACCACAGGTTGACCAAGTTGAAAACCTCAGAGGAACACTTTGGTGAGTCCCTGCAAAGATTAAGGGCACGCTGTCAAATTTCTGAGCACCAGATTGTGCGCGATCTGATTCACAAGGTATTTTCAAATTTAGGATAAGTTAGGTAGGCTCTATTAAATTTTACAATTCAAACTAAACCATAGCTCATTAGAGCAAACCGAATACCTAGTTTATAACAACAAAATTTAATTGGAACAAAACCATAATATCAATGTTAACTAAAGCTGCAGAGCCCTAGGAGGCTGACCAATTAAAATGTAAGAAAATTGTAAAAACAAATGAATCAAATAGAAAGATCTTCATTGAGAAAAAAAATGTTAGATATCCGGCCGAAGAACTTTCGTTCATGCAACTCTTCTTAGTTTATCATTACAGCACTGATTGCCTCGATCAAATCAATTGTTCAGTTACGTATTGCTCTTTTCACCGGGTTACTGTCCGACATTCTGGCTACGTGCCCGGCCCAGCATCGTCCGATTTTCGCGTGTGAAGGATGGATGGTTCTCCCAACAGCTGATGCAACTCGTGTAACTAGCTGTACGAAAGGCTATCATTTCACTCCGAAAAGAACTTTTATAGAAGCTTCTGAGACCCATAGTATTATATACAATCGACTCAGCTCGAAGAGCTGAGCATATTCTCTCTGTCCGTGTGTATGTATGTGTGTATGTGTGTGTTGGTGCAAAAGCTATAAAAACATTGAACAACTTTCGTATAGTAATCTAACCGATTTTCGCAACAAGTTTCATTCGACAGGGGACAAAGCATTGTTGATCACTATTGAATTTTATAACGATCGGTCATTGCGTTTAAAAGTTATGAAGAATATGGTACATCGGACCATATAAATATATAAGGTTGGTGTCTTAAATGCGAGAAAGGCACCACCAACGTAGGTGGATTAATATGGGTTTTTACTGAACTTCGTGATACAGCGCAACACTCTTTCCGCAGCTATATTTGATTTTGAACGGTGTCGACTTCGTTTGCGGATTTGAAATGATTTTTGAGTGATAATTGCAATGGACGCGGTTATTAATGCTATTCGCCAGCAGGATGAACAGTGGTACTTCTTTTCCGTAAGTAATAAAACAATATATTTCAAATTGCTTATTTTAGGCCACAATTAGGTGTTTTCGGCGGAGCTCAAGTCCCGAATTATGTTTCCGTTTTAGAGCCATATAAATAAACATGTCTGCAAGCTTAATCCTTCTCAGACCTATTCTGATTGCACATTTAAACATTGCAATTCCGCTATGTAGTCAGTTATACGCTCAAAGGCTATTTAGAAAAACCAGCTGCCACTTGTACACAGGCACAGAGTGATGTTGTTCTAGTGGTTTAGTTTTGTTCCTGATGAGTCCTGAAGACATCATCGAGAACTAATGATTCCGAAACCAATCATCACATGGATGAAATAAAGAAAATCATCAACATAAGCATCTGCCGTATAACTTACGACGTGGGTCTAGCAATCGAAATAACAGAATTCACAAAAATGTGAATCTGTTGTAACCAATCGCGGAATACCTAGAAGCGGTCTCGCTGAAGTTTCTCAAATCTCAGGGCATAGCATTATCTCCCGAACAAATGGCTGTTTCGAAATTTTTTCATTTCAACCAGCTCTTCGATCAAGTAATACACTTTTAAGCAATCAATTTCCTTGGAAAATATCTGTATCAACTCCAACACCTAAGGATATCTTATTGAATCGCGAAGATATTCGCATATAATTCGGCACCAAAAGGTATTAGTAAACGAAAGCGTCATATATCAGTGATGACACTTTAAAGCTGATTTTCCGATTTAAAGCTGATTCCGATAATCGAAATCTGCTGAAGGAGGAAAATTGAAAATACTCCATGCGTCATTGGTACAGCTCCTTCAAATCCGGTGAGACTTTAGGACGAAATATTATTTCCGAAATTTTCCTAATTGTATTCGACTCAGTATTTATCGGATGATGTTGAGCTTGGTAATGCTCTTAGCTTTCTAGCAGAAATAAATAAAGTCTCAAATTTCAGCTTCAAAATTAAAAACTTTCCAGATAAGTGGAATAGCTCCACAAGGACTGTATTTCCTGTGCTGTATTGCGACGGTTGATGTCAAGAAAAACGGATTGCTAGAATCTTGGAGCCTCTAATTACTGAGCTCAAGGCACTGGAGAAAGGAATTGATGTACTATGGGTCGGAGAGTTCCTACTAAGAGCAGTGGTAACCATCTTCTGTGATGACACATTGGTGACATGACATGTTTGGTTTGTCAGCCCAAGCGCCAATTATTTCTGCAAAATTTGCCAAATCTCAGGGAAAGGTTCCATGGATCCGACTGAAATCATAGAGACTAAAGATAAGGAATGGCACACCATCTTCATTGTTCAGCAAGGATAATAACTCCGAAAGAATGTGGCTAAAATGTTCAGGAACGGTTTTGAATGACTTAGTATTATCATATCACGACAATTTTGCGTTGGATGGGATGCTTGGCCAAAGAAGGTGTTATACCCTCGATTCAGTTGTTCCTGCATTATTATAAGCAAAAGATACAAGTTAACTAAAACCCTGAACAAACGAATCAACACCTTCACTTACGGATTCAATGATCAATGTAACAGCCATCCCTAATTTCACCAAGAGATGCTCTCACGTCCTACGACCGAATACAGCAGACTTCTTCCAAAACTTTCTCCTACGAGTGCTGCCTTTTTGTTCGACATCTAGTTCCTGAAGATTGCGAATATATGAAACTCATTGGTCACCTCATCAATATTACAGAATAATTATGTCTCCGGTTGTGTCCGAAAATTTGTTATATCAGCCTGAAGAGCATAGATTGTTTGAACAAATTTTAATTCAAAATTCGACCGGAAAATCAATAACTTCACCATCTAAGGCACTATGCTTGTGCATAAAGAAGTGGATCAATGAACAGTACAACTGCCTTCAATTTGAGAACAAACCAATAAGATTGGTAAAACCAAGCTGCTCTTAGAGAACTTTAAGAACATTTGCTCGAGTCTAGCAAAGGCAGTGCTTCAGGATGATAATTAATATCCTTGAAATCCTTTTTGTGATAAGTTGAAATACATTTCTGCAAAACTCGTGAATCGTCAAGAATGTCTCAGCAGCACATTTCTGGAAGAAGCTACTGATGCGTACATGCTCTACAACGTGGTTTAACGAATTTCTTCAAGCTTACGAAGTTGAAGTAACTACTAGTGATGTACTAATCCCTGGAAGAATGCTTTATACTTGACATATTCATTTTGGTCTACGATAAACTATCCAAAAATAATTCAAGACGATGTTATAATCGTGATTATTAACACCCAATCATTTGCTTTTGTTATAATATACAAAATTATTAAGCATCGTTCGTCATGATTTACAGAAAAAGAAGAAATCGACGACTTACCAACATTCATGGCTTTGAACGAACGAGACTTTAATAGAATGAATTTAGCACAAGAATGATTAAACTAATCGAAAAACTACAACATAACAACGTTGAAGCTGTGGATACAATGTATGAGGAATTTATTGAAGAAGACGCTATTTGACCGAGGAATCATACAGACTGAAGCGTTGATTGATCAAACAAACCCTTATCACGGCATTAATCTTGAGGAGGTGAGTTCTTATTTGACTTTGTTAAAGTGACGTGATTGCCCAAACGTGTAAATTCAACGACTATTCAGATTGATGATTTTTGAAAGAACCATCAAGGAGCAGCAATACAGGAACTACTGCGAGAGGGACGAATTAAAGACGGACTGATGCGCATAATAATTTATTATGCGAATGCTTGAAATCTTTGCACGGATGGTGAGTAAACGATTGTTGAAATATTTTTCATTATATATATACTTTAAATTCACAACTTTCAAATACATCACAATCTTTTTTTCTACAGTCGACCGATAAACTATCATAAAAATCAAATCCTTTGTCACTGGTACAGTCATACCTTATCCTGGCAACGACAGGTCTGATACACCTCAGGTATAAAGCAACAATGTAACAATCCAAATAACGAACACTTTCTTAATTTGTTTTCAAGGCACTGTGGTTTCATGCCCATGCACGGGTGTGAATCGTCATGCCGGTAGAATCCACTACCGTATGGAATACTTGGCTGAAAATCCGGAGAACGAGTTATCAATCGTCGGAGGATCGGATCAAATTCATCGATGCAGAATATTTCGCTTTTGATCAGTCTTGCCCTGTGGATATTCAATCACTGTATATCTAAAACAAGTACAGGATAATTTTGAATTGTAACTCATATATCGCCCACTTTCAGATCCAAGAATTGAAATTCATCGTTCCGAATCGAGGCGAATAAAGCCCGTGTGATTGAGGTATGGACCGCTACCTTTGCGATCGCCAGCGCTCCGTCTGGACAACAAGTTCAGCAGGACTATTTGAAGGATTTCCCGGTGTTTACAGCGTACGAGCTATTAAGGTCACTCAGCAGAATCCAAGTTTAAAGTGCTCGCGTTTTCGGGGCACACCACTCGATAATGAACCAACGCACAACTGTCATTTATTATCTCACGCATGCTGCGACGCAGCAACCTAAATCACCAAAATGACAGTTGTGCGCCGCTCTGAATCGAGTGGTGTCCCCAGCTACTGCTAACGACCATCAGAGTGACAACCTCACGTTTACACTCAGCGAACTGGACTATGGAAATTCAAACTGGCGCCTTATGAATATTCGACTGATTACTCCACCATCATGCTTCTTATACGCAGTTACCTCTTCGAATACCGTGAACCCCTAATAGACCGCTTTTAATCTGAACACTTTTAATTTGAACCCCGTTCGTTTGAACATCGTTCAAATTAAAATGTTCAAACGTCGTTTAACACGTGGAATCGAGAAGAAAAATGGAACATCGTGAAACGGAATGCAGAATCAAAACAAACCAGCCAAGAGAGCAGGCCAGAACCAGTT
Organism: Armigeres subalbatus; assembly: GCF_024139115.2. Taxonomy (NCBI): domain Eukaryota; kingdom Metazoa; phylum Arthropoda; class Insecta; order Diptera; family Culicidae; genus Armigeres; species Armigeres subalbatus. The sequence continues at coordinate 99,056,650 of NC_085139.1, read as the reverse complement.
TTCTGATGCAAATGAGAGTAACAGAAGTTCAATTAAAAATGAACCCGTTAAGAATGAGGTACCGTTCAAATTATCGAGGGTCCACGGTACTCAAGCGTCGATGGGCGTGGGTCTACATACGGCCTCCGACCCCGACGTCCATGGTTCGAATCCAGTCTGCCGCACTACACTTTTTTAAAATGAAAATCATCATTCATAAGGCAACATATTGAAATCCATACCGATTCCTTGTGGCAAATTTCCATAAGGCGTTTGATTGAAAATCGTACGTCCATTTTCCTCATGTAAACGAGCACTATTTTGAAAATGTTGAGAGGATAACTATATTATCACGAATTTCACTGCCGCAGTACACATTAATGTTATGTTGTTTACATCTAACTTGTAAGACAAAGACTCACTGTTCCAATGGAATTCAATTCCTAATTGACTGTCAGTTCAGTAAACAAGACGCTGTCAGTCAAAATCACGCGTAACATTTGGCAAGGGTTTCCTTCTGCCACGAATCAATATAACATATAATGTTTGTTTCTAATAATTTAAATCGCGGTTGCTATTGATTAACGTATTATCATTCTTGTTAATTGTATAAAAAAGATTAGATAATTAAAAAATGAGATAGTGTCACTATTGAGATATTATGTTCGCTGTCATCATGGTTATTCAAAGTAAAAGATGTAGAAAGATGTGCTACTTTTATTTTACATCACTTGAGTGTATTGAAACTAAGATGAGTGGAATATATAGATGAGCGAAGTAAATCCTCTGTCTCAAACGAACTGTCAAACGTTTCTCAAACGAGCAGACGTCAGATTTCAATGGAAACGTTAAGGGCTGTGACGTCATATGCGCTATGCACGGGCAAAAAATCGACTCAGCCATCTTTCGCTCATCTATAGATTCTACTATCTATAGTTGCAACCCTTCAGGAAAAATACCGCCGCGCTTTCTGCAATGGGTGAATATCATTGCGGTGTATCGTTGGCGCTGCCGTACCTTTCGACATTACCGCACAGTGTATCACATCTGAAGAATCTGACAAAGTTAATAAAATTATTTCACTGTCGCTTTTAAATTTTATTTGGGTCGGAATCTGAACGAAGTCTTGGATTATTACTTTACATTCTATTGTTGAAGCAAGATTGCACTTATTTATGATTAAACATTATTATTATTATTTATTCAGACTAAGGCCAGTGGCCTGTGCGGTATATAAGAGTCTTCCATTCGGCTCGTCCATGGCTACACGTCGCCAACGCAGTCTACGGAGGGTCCCAAGTCATCTTCCACCTGATCGATCCACCTTGCCCGCTGCACTCGCCTTCTGTGCCCGTCGGATCGTTGTCGAGAACCATTTCACCGGGTTACTGTCCGACATTCTGGCTACGTGCCCGGCCCATCGCAGTCGTCCGATTTTCGCGGTGTGAACGATGGATGGTTCTCCCAACAGCTGTGTACATTCGTGGTTCATTCGCCTCCTCCACCGTACCGTCCGCCATCTGCACCCCTTAGATGGTACAGCACTCCTTTCGAAAACTCAGTGCGCGTTGGTCCTCGAGCATCGTCCGGTCTCGTGTCCGTGAGACTACCGGTCTAATTAGCGTTTTGTAGATTGTCAGTTTGGTGAGCGGCGAACTCTATTCGATCGGGCGTCTTGCGAGTCCAAATGCCATGAATTCTTCTACCACCTCGATTTCGTCACCACCGATGCAAACTCGCGGTGGGTGGCTCATTGTCTTCTCTTGAACCTCTTCCTATCTGTACTTCGTCTTCGACGTGTTGTGACTAGTCCGATCTTAGCTTCCCTCTTCAGTCTGATGTAGGCTTCTCCATCTTCTCAAAGTTACGTGCCATAATATCTATGTCGTCGCAAACCAAATGGCTGGTGATATTGAAAATTGTACCACTCGTGTTAATCCCTGCTCTCGTACCCTTCCAAAGCGATGTTGAATAGCAAACACGAAAGACCATCACCTTGCCGTAACCCTCTGCGGGTTTCGAAGGGACTCGAGAATCTGAACTCAAACTACGCACATCCGATCCATCGTTGCTTTGATCACCGTGTGTCGTTATCCGGAAAACCGTGTTCGTGCATTAGCTGCCAGCGTGTCCGATCGATTGTATCATATGCGGCTTTGAAGTCGATGAATAGATGATGTGTGGGCACGTTGTATTCGGGCATTTCTGCAGTACTTGGCGAATGGCGAACACCTGGTCCGTGGTGGAGCGTTCGCCCATACCCGCCTGGTACTGCCCCGAACTCCCTTGCAGTTGGTGCTGAGTCGACGGCATAAAATTGGAGAGATACCTTGTAGGCGGCGTTCAGCAATGTGATTGCGCGGTATCTGCAGATGGGACACACGACACCTTCCATCCACTCCTGCGCAAAACTTCCTCCTCCAAATCTTGGTAATGACCCAGTGCGGCGCTCTAGCCAGTGTCTCACCACCGTGTTTAATAGCTCTCCTGGTGTTGGTCACCCCAGGGGCTTTGTTGTTCTTCACCGGCCAATCTCCTCCTGGATTTCCTGGAGATCCGGAGCGTAGAATCTCCTGCGCGCGTTCTCCCAGGTCCATCACCATACCGCCATCTTCGTCTACATCGCCATTCAGGTGTTCTTCGTAGTGCCGCCACCTTTGGATCACCTCACGCTCGTTCGTAGAAGGTTCCGTTATGTCCACCATATCAGGCTGTGGCACGTGGCCTTACGTGAACGGTTTAACTTCTCATAGAACTTTCGTGTGTTATTGGCGCGTGTTGCTCCGTTTCTTCACGGTCTCGATCTTCCTGCTGGCGCTTTTCCTCCGGAAAATCGAGTTTTTTTGCGCCTGTTTATATCGTGCTTCTTCGCCCTCGTGCGGTGTTGCAGCAATCTCGCCATGCTGCATTCTTCTCTTCACTAACTGCTCCATTCGCCGTCATACCAGTCGTTTCTCTGATCCGAGGGCACCGTGCCAGTGCGGCGGTTGCGGTGCTCAATGGCGGATCGAATACTCAGCCATCTTCAGAGACGCTGCGCCTAGCTGCTCTTCCGTTGGAAGTTGCCACTTCCAGCTGCTCGCGTATTCTTGGCTAGTCTACCGTCTTGTAGCCGCCCAATGTTAAGCCGCGGCGTCCGACTTCGACGCGTGTTGCACCGTCGAGAGTTTTGACGCAGGCATACTGCAACGGTGGTGTCGGATTCAATATTCGCACTGCGGAAGTGCGGACGTTCGTGATGTCGGAGAAATTTGTCGATTGAACGTGGTCGATTTGGTTTTCCGTTTCTTGGTTGGGTGATCTATGTGGCCTTGTGGATATTTTTGCGGGAAGAAGGTGCTTCGGACTACCATTCCGCGGCGGCTGCAGATTTGCATCGTTGGCCGTTGTCATTCGATACGTTGTGCAGACTATCCGGTCCGATGACCGTCTATCATTTCCTCCCTTCCTGTGCGTTTCGTCACCGATGACGATTTTAACGTCCGCAGTGGGCATCCATCGTATGTCTGCTCTAGCTGTGCTTAGAACGCTTCTTTCTCTCTCGGGTCTCCCTTCGTGTGGTCACGTTGATGATGCTAGAGTTGAAGAAACGGCCTTTAATCTCCAGCTTGCATCCTTGCGTTGATTGGCTGCCACCCAATCACGCGTTCTCTACCCAGCACTATGAAGCCGGTTCCCAGCTCGTTGGTGGTGCCACAGCTTTGGTAGAAGGTAGCCGCTCGATGCCCCTTTCACTTTCTGTCCTGTCCAGCAAATCTCCTGCAGCGCCACGACGTCGAAGTTGCGGGATGCAATTCATCGTAGATCATCCTGTCAACCTGCGAAACCTAGCGACTTGCAATTCCATGTTCCAAGCTTCCAATCGTGATCCTGTATTCGTCGCCTGGTCTTGCCGATTTATCGGTAGCATTATCTCTTATATTGTTCGTAATGATTGGTTTTCTAGGCGGCTTATTGGGCCTGCGCAACCTCCTGTCTCGTCGGAGGGCCGTCGTGTCAGGGCTGTTTAGCGTCCCACCTAACACCAGGACTTGGGCTTGTGCGCTTTGAGCGCACACGGTCGCGTGGGGCCTACTTGCGGATACATGCAGCTTTTATAGAGGTTTAACAGGGCCCTGCAAACCCCACCACATCCTAGGTAACCCCACAACTCCAGATGGCCTGGGAGGGATCAGTAGCCCTTGGACATAGTCCCTGCTGCCCGCAAATGATTAAAGCATATCAAAGGTATAATAGTAACATCATTCATATTCTCTTTCTCATTCAACTTGTGCTTGATGTAAAATGTAAAATTAATTGTCTAAATGTGTGTTTTTACAGATCAGTATTGATTACGTCAAGCTGAAATCCGCTGCCGCACCTTTCTGGGACAATTGGAACATATTGAAGCAAAGTTTTGGGCAATACCAAACCTCTAAGAAGATGAAATTTGGTAAATCGTGTTTTGAATTTGGTAGGCAATATATCAAACATACTCCAAAAAACTCCAAAGAAAGAAAGATAACTCTGAGAAAATGATAATACCTTATCAGGCATCGTAGAATGGATTAGGTAATGCAAAATATGAAACTATATAAAATTGCATTTTTGTATTTTTCTTTAATTCATTTAGTTGGAAGATGAGCCGCCACAAATGATTTCAGCGATTCCATTTTGTTCGTTAGGGCGAGCAATATGAGTTCAGTCAGGACTGTTTTATACGATGGAATGAGTGGGTAATTCCGTTGGCCGTCGATTTAAAAGTCACCTTTAAGCTACTGCTGGAATCTATGGTGGTATTGTATGACACCAGCTCAATGGATAAGCAGTTTTCCTGTTCATGAACGTGCAATAAGCCGAACCGAAACATTGAGCACAACAGGAGCCAAGTTTTTACATTCGCTGGAATGAATATGTCGTGAACTATGGAGAAATGTATATATCGTATATATGAAATTCGACGGATTGTGATGAAATTTAAAAGTATGTCCGAAATTACTCATTCAATTGAATCAATAAATAAATAAGCATTCAAACAACAATCTGATATTTCAACTTTTATTTGAATATAATTTTCAAAATTTATATTTTATAACCCTATGCATCTCTTATTGACATTTGAACGAACAGTACGATCGTAATGAAATTTACAATCCACTTTAACATTGGGGGCCGGGCACATGAGAATGTCGGACAGTAATCCGGTAAAATGGTTCTCGACAATGATCACGGGAACAAGAAGGCGAGGTGCACAGCGGGCAAGTGGATCGATCAGGTGGAGGACGACTTGCGGACCCTCCGCAGACTGCGTGGTTGGCGAAGTGCGAGCCGAACCGAGCTGAATGGAGAAGTCTTTTATAGCACCCTCCGGCCTTAGTCTGATGATAATATTCATGATTGACAACATTCTGTAATAATTTGACAGCTATATTTCTGGTCGCGATACAGGCCGTTCGGTAATGCGAACTTTAATGGATACATTACCGAGCGCTCAGCGGTTTAGATTTCGAAAAATATTACCGAAGTCGGTGATAATTTCTAGTGTGTAGGTTGTTTGGCAGAATGGGTCATTTCACCGAAAGTTCATTTGCTCGAAATGGTCGTTTGACTGAAAGGCTGGAAGGACCATTTAGTCGTTTACGCCAATAGGTCGACTCGTACTTAGTGTTCATTAAGCACTTCCACAGTTATTTACTGCGAGGTTTCTAAGCAAATTACTATTTTTGCATTCGTATCTCATGAGGCTAACACGATGTTACTTTTATGTCCAAAAAGTCGAGAAAACTCCCTCGAAAATCAGACCCAGCCAACTTCAGCATGGTCTTGCTCTGTAGCCACGCATTTTCCGCACTGCTTAAAAAGGTCCCCAATAGCAAAACGCCATTTGTCTAAAATGATCGATTGGCAGAAAAGAGTGAGAATCGAGACTCTCACTTTTCTGAAAAGTTAAGGAAAAGTGTGAAATGAATTTCTAAATTCTCAATTCTCACTGTGAATAGTGAGAAACGCGAAATGAATTTAGACGCCTCATTTTTCACTTCTCACTGAAGAGTGCGAAGTTAGAAGAAGACGTTTACTTCCATTACTCACTTGTCGATAGCAACTTAAGGTGTATGACTTTTCACACTAGTATTTTATCCGAACGACTATTTAGACAGAACGGCGTTTTGAGCTATGACGTGTTCGGTTCAACGACTGTCGTCCAAACAGTATTTTCGATAAATGGCCCTTTCAAATACATTGAATTCCCTTACTTTATATTGAAGGAATTTTCAAAATATTAACACTGTGGCATTGTAGAAATATGGCGTAGGTTTATTTGGCCGTATCATTTGACCGAATGCTGTTTGGTCGAACAGTTGAAAGTGTTTCCTTATAGTAAAGTAGAAGTAAGATGGTCGAAGTGAATAGTGAGTAGTGATAGATGAGTTGATCAGTGAGTACTGAGAAATGGAAGTGAGTACTGAGTGGTGTACTGAAGTGAGTAAGAAGTGAGTGGTGAGAAGTAAGATATGATCGTTACAGTGAGAAGTGAGTAGTGAGGAAAACATGCACGAGGTAAGAAATAGAGATGAAAATTATATATAGGTCATATAGGAGATATAGGACAAAAGAAGAAAGAATACAGTAGGAAGAAAAAAAAAGACAAAGGAATGAAGAAGAAGTAAAAGACAGAAGTAAGAATGAGAAAAAGGAGGACTAAAGAAGAAGGAAAATATGAGAGAAGAAGGAAGAAGACCAAAGAGAGTAGAAAGGAGGAAGAAGAAGGAGAAATGAGAGAAAGCGTAACGAAAAGGAACAGGGAGAGAAAGTATAAGAAAGGGAGCAGAAGGAAGCAGAAAGAAGGAAAAGTCGAGGAAGAAGAACGAGAATGAAAAAATAGAAAAGGAGATAAAAGTAAGATTGCAGTTTTAATAAATAAGGATTCACCATTTTGAATTCTTACATCTCTATTTCTCCTCCTCACTTCTCACTTCCTACTTTCCACTTCTCAATTTTACTTCTCCTTCTCAGCTCGATCTTTCACTTATTACTTTTCTTTCATACTTCTTTTTCACGGCTCCACTTATTACATACTCTCTTTCATTTCACACTTTTCACTTCGGATTTCTCACTTCTCACTTCTCACATTTCACTTAGCACTACTCACTTCTTATTACTCAATTTTCACTACTTACAACCTAAGTTTAAAATCTTACTCATTTCTCACCTCTCACTTACTTCTCCTCTTCTTTTTGTTATAATTTTCCCTTTCCATTTCTTTCAGTTTCTCAGTTCGAACTTCACTTATTTCTTCTTCTTCTCATTTCTTATTTTTACCAATCACTTTTCCATTTCATTTCTCATCTCAGCTTCTCATTTAAAATTTCAATATTACTTTTCACTTGTCTTATTATTCCTTCATTACTTGGAGCTGAATTTTTTTCAACTGACTTCAGCCGTAGTGATGGGCGAAGAATTCATTCAGGTCAGCTGCTCGGAACCATGCGTTCCTTAAATGAGCGACTCATTTGAACGCTCGTCAGTTCATTAAAAAAAATCAAAATCCTATCGCATGACACTGAACTTCCGTTATACAAAGTCTTTACTAGACCAACTGATATAACCTAGGATAAATTGTTTTCTCTACTCCTACCATAACAGAGTCGCTTCTTTGGGTAAGGTGTAGCGATGTACTTATCGTCTTTGATTATGGCGCAACTGATGGATCATGTACACGACCCATACAGACAGAGCTCAACAGTACCTGTTTTGAATTACCTTTCCGTAAAAAATTGAAGCTCAATTCAAATCAATTTTGAAAGGTTTTAAGGGCTGATTTTAACCAACGTCAGGCCAATTCGTTTGGCCGTTGAGTGCAGCACCTTTTCAGTTTTTTTATTTTAAATAGCTATGACTTTAACAAGATAGGTTATTTGGGAATTGGCGTTAAATGAGTTGACTGAGAGAATAAAACATTTTTGACGGGAAAGGTCAATTATCGATTGATATGCTTGCTGTTATTTCACTATCTCCACTCCCTGTTTTTCAAGTCAGCATCCAGAAATACGACTGTTCTACCACCTCGATCATTTCAAAGCCAGAAAATACTAAGGTGTGTATAATGAGTTGGAGAATATATCTGGCTCCTAACAAACGGCAAATGTCAAAATTAAGCGCTGATTGATTCACTTAGTGTTTGTTATTTGAGCCGGTTCATTTAAGAGCCGAGGCTTAAATTTAGAGAGCCGTGTTTGAACGCTTTTCTTACGAACCGGTTCAAACGAACGGCTCGTGAGCGTCGCCATCTCTAAGCCGACGGCATCGGCCAAATTCCCCGATATCCTGTGTCATGCGGAAATTGTTTCTGACAACATCAAGTTGGCGAGGTGAAAATTAAAAAAAACTTATAAAAATAGAAAACTAAAATAACTTATAGAATATCGAGTAAGGGAGGTATCAACTTACAGGAGGAAGCATTATGCTGGATTCATGGACTTTGAATTTGATCGAGTAAGAAAGCTATCGAGTTACAGAGCTCGAGTTAAGGTGTTCACTGTGCAGTTAAACCTCCATAAGTCAGTATTGCAAGACCGTCCACTCATGGAAATAGTGAGATGTGGAGTAGAAAAGCCTTGGGATCTGTTGGAAAGGACCAGCGTCCAGACAATATTTCTAAGTATGGCATAATTCAATGGTGCTCAGCACTTTGTGCTCGGTACCAAACGATCAAAGTAATACAAACGTGTGCCCCTGGGCCGCACTGTAATTTTACTTTGATAAAGTCTTCGAACGATTTCAACACCAATATTCTCTTTAATATCCTCAGCCGATAGATACTTTGAAAGCCTTCGTTCAAGTACCAACTTGTAAGTTGAAAGCTAATTTTATTGTGTGACAATAAATTATGGCAAAAACGCCCAAAATGCTAGTATCACTGGCATAATTTGCTTCCATGAGTCGTTATCGAGTCATTAAATTCAACTCATGATATATTCGGCCAAATGACATTTTAGCCGAATGACTTTCGGTCAAGCACTGTAGCGTGCGTTGGCCTTGACCTCCGCCAAGTACGCCTAGCCTTCTGGGGGAGGGGTGTAGTTAGAATCAGATTATTCTGTATCAAATAGTACCATTTTATTATTTAGGTTCCATTTACCGACTATGGGTTGATCTAAAGGTCAATAGTAGAGAAATGTTGAGTAAAACGACATGTAAAATAGCATCTTATATAAAAATAAATTTATTTTGATATAATTAAATCGTCTTGAAAATTTAAATTCATAATTATTTAAATTTCAATCAATGATTCTCTGATTCTATAAGTGGATTTATTTTACCCGTTGTTACAGTGCATTCGTTTATTTTTTGCGTTCATTTTCATGCACCAATTAGTCAACAGTGTTTCACTACCTTCACCATTTTCAGTATACATAAAAGATTTTTCTTCACTGATTAGTCATGTATTCAGATTTTTTATACAGTACAGTTTTTGAATAAAAACGGGTTTTAATTCGCTAGAGTTCAGTGCGAGATTTCTCTTGTTTCGGACAGCAGAACGATGGCGCGATCACGAAATATTGTGTTCTGCATTGCGGCCATGTATAAAATCAGTTCAGTGCGAGATTTCTCTTGTTTCGGACAGCAGAACGATGGCGCGATCGGCGGAATATTGTGTTCTGCTGCGCGCGTAATAAATCAGTTCAGTGCGAGATTTCTCTTATCGGACAGCGGAACGATGGCGCGATCGCCGAAATATTGTGTTCTGCTGCGCGGCCGGTAATAAAAATCAGTTCAGTGCGAGATTTCTCTTGTTTCGGACGGCGGAACGATGGCGCGATCGCAGAAATATTTGTTCTGCTTTGCGCGGCCATTAATAAAAATCAGTTCAGTTCGTGATTTCTCTTGTTTCGGACAGCAGAACGTTGTGTTCTGTATTGCACGGCTGGAAAAAATCAGTTCATGCGAGATTTCTCTTGTTTCGACACAGAACGATCGCGTGGTCGGCGTATTGTGTTCTGTATTGCGCCCGTAGGCTGGTAGTTGTTATACTACTTTTCGCGCCGATTCATTACTAGGTAAAATCACTGTGTATAAAGAATGGCACGGTCATATCGCTTATCAGAGTGAATCCAGATCCAACGATGCCTACCAATTAACTGATAATCCTTCCTGTGGTTTTTGTGGAGACGCGAGGTAAACACGGTCTTCAAATAGCAAACCTACTACTTCTTCCTTCTTCTAACTGACTAAGGACGTAGCCGGCGCCGTTATTGATCATTTGAATTTTAGAGTCACTGAAACATGCACTGAGATGCTGCAATCCCAGTCAATCATTCAGTTGATTCTTTGTGCAATTTGACTGATTCTGGTCAATCACGGAGTAGCACCATAGATATGTATCAGTCAAAGCTAACTAAGCTAAAAACGGGTTTAATTCGCTAGTGCAGAAATCTCTGCAGAAATCGCTCTCAATAGATAACGATCAACGATAAATGAAAGGCAAACAATTTCTGAATCATAGCAAGCTTCGATAACAAATTTATCAAACTTGTATACAAGTGCGAAAAACACAATCGGCTAAGACCCCACAGAAGTGATGATTTTCACTCTGTTCCTGCTCTTTTGTGTTGGGTAGAACAAGTTGAACGCATCATCAGAACCAGTACTCTCACGTTTGGCTTTTTAAAGGAAATTTATCATGAGGTACAGCCTCCGAATTAGGTCTTTATCATGACAGCTTGCGAAAAAAGTCTATCAAGGTATGCTATATCATATGAACAGAGATGATACATGGACCTCCTTAGCCGTGCAAGACGCGCGCCTAAGCAAGACCATGCTGAGGGTGGCTGGGTTCGATTCCCGTGCCGTCTAGAGCAATTTTCGGATTGAATGTCTCGACTTCCTGGGCATAAAAGTATCATCTGTTAGCCTCGATATACGAATGCAAATATGGTAACCTGGCTTAAAGAACCTCGAGTTAATAACTGTGAAGTGCTTAATGAACACTAAGCGGAGCGGCTCTGTCCCAGTGTGGGGATGAGCCAATAAGAAGAAGAAGAAGACATGGACGTTAAAGGAGGCTGATCGGAGAGCTTTCGGAGTTTTGAGCGTAAGGTGGCGGTCAATACTCGGCGTAAACAGGAGAACGGTATCTGGCGGTCGCATGAATCTGTGTACCAGGTGTATAAAGGTCTGGATATTATAAATCAACACGGCAGACTACGGTTGGCTGGTCACGTTGTTCGTATGCCGAAGAACGTCAAGCGAAGATATATTTAGAAGAGACCGGAAGAGGCCGCAGACTTCGTGGAAGGCCGCGTACGATGCTTTTGCAGTTGAAGAGGACCTGAGGGCGCTCAATGTTCAGGGCGACTGGAAGCGATTGGCCCAGGATCTGTCCAGTGGAAGGATATTCCATTCGGCGTAGGTTCATCAAGAGAGCTGTAGCCTATCAAGTAAGTATACAGAGATGATGAGTGAGAGACTTTCTCATTTTTTATTCAATCCCTGAACATATAATTTTTTCTAAATATAAAATTTACGCATTTTATATACCTTAGTAAAAGAAGACTCAATAAAATTTCGCCAACGGCGCTCCAATCGCCGCTCTGCTCTGCTTTTGGTCTATTGGTTTGACTCGTCGATGGCGTATTGAGTTTTAAAGCAGATATCATTATCCAGGAATTGAACCCAGCCATCTCAGCTTGGTCTGGCTTTGTAACGTATTTTACCGCACGGCTAAGAACACCTTTCAGTCAGAGTGCATGTAATAAGAGTGATGACATTGTCAGAATTGGACAAATTTATCTGTCACCCATACAAAATCTTGTTCCAAACGAGCAGGAGACCTGTCAAATGCGCACATGTCGCCACCCTGCATACACTCCTCAGTACTGCTATGGGGAAAACCATCTCTTGTAGGTAATCAATCCGATTACGCACTCTGATAGCCCCTGTAAATGTTATTCACTGCCTGCACACGGCTGATGATGATGATGCTGCTGCTGGTGGTGGTGGTAGAATGTCTCAAAATCTATCTATCGATCTAAGACGGTAGGTACCTACACCTCCATCAAGGTCAGACACGATTTCCTCATTTTAGTGTAAAGTTTGGTCGGTGTGCAAACCAAGCGGTTCGGTTTGGACCCCATGGGACCACATACCCTCCGACTTCTAATGGTGTGTTATTTGTTTTCGTTGCGGGTGTGATCGAAACTTGTTTTCGATTGCTGGCCTCAGAACGCTGCTGGTGGGAATAGTTGATCTTAATGCGTTTTTACGGGTTGCAATTGCGCCACACCGCGCAGTTCAGGAGATTGTCGTTGTTAATTATTTGGATGAAGGCAAACGGTGAATAGTGATTTCAGCTGAATAATTAACTGCAATGAGGATGCAGTAAAACTGGTTTACTATGTAATTAGTGGGAATTTTACAAGTTTCAGATTTATATGTTTGGCGGAATGCTCCATTTGATGGCACGCCGTGATATTTCATTGTGCACCATATAGAGACATCTCGGAATGGAAATTGAGGATAAAACTTGATTGACTATAGAAAAATGTGATGTTCCACAGTGTGAGAGGTATTAGGGTAAGATCGACAAGAAAAATATTCATTTAACGTTCGAAACAGATGGACATACGAATATTACATTTGGGTTCTGCGTTGAGTTTTAAAACATTTTCAAAGCATAATAAAACATATTAATAATGAAAAATTTCAAATGAGAAAGGTTATTAAAACAGAAATAAAAAACTCGTTATAGATAGGTATGGTATAATATTATTTCGATCAATTTTATTTTCTATAGAGAAATAGTTAAAGCTGACACGAACAAGTTATTTTGATCAACAAAATTCACGAACAAAAAGGCATGATGAAGATAAAATGCCGAATG
>NC_085139.1:98955927-99043787 GCF_024139115.2 Armigeres subalbatus | reverse complement strand
CTGATTTCAATGCACATTTTGCTAGTTATCACAAGCGAACACTATCTCGTGCCCTCCAACCACACACATAATTCAGCGCGGGCTCAACATAACGTCCAGATCTTAGTTTACGGCGCATAATTGCCGCCCTGTCGTTGTTCTGGGTTGGGGAAAATCGCGACGATCCCGTTCCCCTCACATCGAATGGCTCATTCGTTTTGGCTGAAAAATGTCGTCGCGTCCGGTGCGAGGGGTTTGAGAACGGACAGAGTGAAATAAATACGTGCGCGGCGTGCGTAACAGGTTCGTCGCTTCGGCCGCCGCCGAGGCTGCGTACGCTGCCAAGCTTCTTCACAATTCGCTTTTTACATTTAATTTGTTTTTGACGGGATCTCTCGCCCGGAACAAGCACGTCAGCGACACGACCGGTGATGGTAGGCGCGATCAGCTCTGGTTTCGGTTCGGTTGTCTTGGCTTGGCGCGAAAATTACCATTCGGGCAGCGAACGCCAACGCACGCTCTGGACTGTGCTCGGGATTAGGTGCCAAGGCGCATCAAAGAATGCCATGGGAGCGCGAACGGTTGGCGGGATCGCTTTCCATCGGAACGGAGCTTGTAAGTTTAGGGGCCCTAATGATCGCATTTTATCGCGAGTTTATGCGAAACATGTCTGTGGTGCGTGAGAATTTCCGCGCAAGAAGGTGCGTTTTGAACAATCGAAATGGAATTTTGAATGATGGTTGCGATGCAAGCAGATTGGGTGATATCAGACGGAACATGCTATAGGAAGGAGGCAGATGTGAGCAGCATGTTGTTACTGGTGCTCCAAATAACTGATAAAGGCAATAACTGAAAAATCAAAGCCAAAGGCTTAAAGTATTTTAATTGTGCAGCATTATTCCGTACATTCAGAAAATCAACAAGGAGGGTTCAGTCACTACGAGCGCAAATATTACAATAGTCCTTACATTGAGCACCTGGTACTAGTCGATGAATCCCTTGAAGAAGCAGATTTGCGCAGAATAAAGACATCCAATCACGATCGCCAAACGCACAGCAAGTCCGATTCTCATTGATGGAGACATGATATTATCGGTCATAATCGCGATAATAAGATCCATTGACGTCGACGGCAATGGACGGCCACCACCAGGACAGATAGATAAACCAAGACAGGGCAACATGATTGGTGGATTTTTCAGCAACGGTACGCACATCGCATCGCTTCGACTCAACTAGTTTTCCTGTGCCGCGGATCGTGTGGCAGTTCTTACCACCGAGGGCCTTTGACATTGGATGTGTTCTTGCGCGAAATGAGCACAGCAGCACCGTGCGGTCGTCACGTCGCAAATCTGTCAGTTTCTCCAATTGAGTGCTTAAATATATGCCACAATGTTGTCATCATCCTTCTCCTTGACCACTGTGATCAGTCTCTACTCTACTGAGTCTAGAGAGCAATACACGAGACGGCCAGCCAGATATGCTGAGCCGTTATCTGCGCCATTAGGTGCACATGCAAATATGCTAATGAGAACCCCAGCACCAGATCAACGAACATCGCATCAGCTCTAGAATCCCTCCTCCAAATTAGCATTTTTCGGTCACTTACCCAGCCTGCTGGTTGACGAGACGAGACCGTCACGATGATGAGACCCCTTCCGCTTCGGTTTGTCCGATCCGTCCGGTCAACTTTGATGACGGTCATTTGGGGGTTGAGAGAAGGAGGGGCACGAGGCGAACATTGTCAACCGCGACGTCGCTGCTGGCCGCAAGTAGCTCAACTCCTAATTAGGACTCGAGCGTCCGAAGGGCTCTTAACTGTATGGTGCCATCGTTTGCTGCTGCGCTGAATGGAATTGAGGTAGGGCAATTGTTTGCTTTAAAATTCAAGGGCGTAATCATGTCGAGCAATTAACTGACAGGACCGGTGGATGGGCTGTGATGGCGATTTTGTAGCTCTTACTGAAAGTTCTACAGTTGTTGTCGCATTGTTAATGCAGATGATCACTAAGAGATTGTTTGGGGTAGTTTTTTATTAAATTTAAGAATAATATTGACTTTTTAGCTCAATTTTCTAACAGGAAAAATTATTTTTATTAGGTTAATTTTGTTTATAAACTAGGTTGCCATCTGCAACAAAGATACTTATATTAACCCAAAATTTGTAATAGGAAATGTCGCATGTCCCCGGATATCTGAGATCCTGGCATATTTATTGGATTATTCAAATAAAATCTGATTTCGATGTCACATAAGAAGCGAACATTTCATACTGAAGTGGAACGGCAAACAAGTGTTCATAAGTTTAAACCCAAATTTATCCCCAAGTGGTGATTATGCCTTTCTGATCTGATATGTTGATTCGAATTAATGTTGTAAATGCTGTTAATTGTACATCTTGGCGGTTAAAATATTTGATGCAACTTATCATGCTTATAAATTACTCAATAATTGAGTAATTTTAAGCAATTATTATGAGAGAGCAATACGTAACTGGAACGAAGCATTATTGGACCCCCTAGTAGCGAAATTTGGATTAGAAATTTTCAACATATTAATTCTGCTTGATATCTAATAACAAGTTCTGCATCTCTTTTTCACGATACATCAGGGAATCAATATTCGAGCAACGCCTAACAATATACTCTTTGTCGTCAACAGAGTTTGTTGTTGACAAACGCACCTCGTAACAAGTCTTTATCAGAACCCAAACACAATACGGTAACCGTACCCTTAGTGGAGGTAGTGAGGTTTTAATGAGATTTATCATTATTTATTAACAAACTAAGGCCAGAGTGGCCTGTGCTGCACATAAAAGTCTTCTCCATTCAGCTCGGTCCATGGCTACACTTCGTCAACCACGCAGTCTGCGGAGGATCCGCAAATCGTCCTCAACCTGATCGATCCACCTTGCCCGCTGTGCACCTCGCCTTCTTGTTCCCGTCGGATCGTTGTCGAGAACAATTTTCACTGGATTACTGTCCGGCCCGGTCCACCGCAGTCGTCCGATTTTCGCGGTGTGAACGATGGATGGTTCTCCCAACAACTGATGCAACTCGTGGTTCATTCGCCTCCTCAACGTACCGTCCGCCATCTGCATTCCACCATAGATGGTACGCAACACTTTGCTTTCAAAACCTCCCAGTGCGCGTTGGTCCTCCACCAGCATCGTTCAGGTCTCGTGTCCGTAGAGGACTACCGGTCTAATGAGCGTTTTGTCAGTTTGGTACGGCGGCGAACTCTATTCGATCGGAGCGTCTTGCGGAGTCCAAAACATGTACGATTTCCAGCCACTATGTGTCTCCGAATTTCTCTGCTGGTATCGTTATCGGCAGTCACCAGTGAGCCCAAGTACACGAATTCTTCAACCCGGAATGTCCTTGCCGACAGGTAATTGTTGATGATCTTCACCAGGTAGCTGGGAAAATTGTAGCGATGTAGTTTGTACACCATGCCATACATTGTCGAATGCCTTCTCGACATCGAGTAAGGCCATGGCGGATGTGTGAGAGACATGTTTGTTCCGTCTGAGGACGTTGGTATCTCGGGTCAGTTGGTGTACGGTTGATCGACCACGTCGGAAACCAAACTGCTCATCGCGCAAGATGTTATGTTGTTCGGCAGAATCGAGTAGACGGTGGTAAATTGCTTTTTCAAACAGCTTGAATAACCCTGAGAGAAGACTGATGGAACGATAGCTTTTTGGAGAGGAAGGATCCTTACCAGGCTTCCTGATGGAAATGACTTTCGCAGACTTTCAGGACGAAGCGTCGCATACACTGATTGAAGATCAGTGAAAGGTGCTCAAAGAACGGAGCACTCATGTGTTTGAGCTCGAGATTTAGAATGCTGTCGAAGTCTGGGGCTCCTGCGAAAAGTCGCTTGGAGTCAGATGCATGTTGTTCGCTAACGGCTACTTCATGTGGACTGATAATGTTCATTCCAAGGTTATGTGAGCTTACGAAATGGCGACCTATTTCGGCTGCCTTATCTGCAGGAGTTATCAAGTGATCCTCAGAGTTATTGTTATCTAGTGTGGGATCAAAGGTGGAATGGGTCGAGGCTTGGATGTTAGAATTTTGGTCAACTTCCAGAACGGCTTAGCACAGTATGGGAGAGCGCGGATCTTATTGGAAAAATCACTATTTCTGAGGTCCACCATTCTGGCTTGGGTAATTTTAGTCATGCGATTGCACCGGATCTTAAGCGCAGGCACCCTAGTTCTTTGGTACTGTCTGTTGAATGACATTTCGCAGACGGATCAAATCTTTGGTGAGTGTATCAATGGGCAGGGTGTTGCTTACCTGCTGGGTCTTTGATACATTCTGTTCGTGGATGACGTGCAGCTGCTCGTAGACGCCTTCGGATGACACCGGATGCCGCTGGCAATCGACGTTCTCGTCCACGCACCGTTGAAATCGGCCTCAGTCGACTTGGTGGTAGCTTTGTCGGGTTAGCTCGTTCCAATTCACCGAAGTTCCAACTTCAGCCACCGCCGGATAGTGGTTCGAGTTGAGTTTCTGGAAGACGACCGGCTGGGAGACGTGATCGCTCATGTTCGTAATGAAAAGGTCGACTGTTGCATGGGCCCCGGACCATGTCAACCGGGTAGGGCTGTCAGGGCTCAGGATGTTGTAGTGGCCCTCCACCTCGTCACTGGACCAGCACTAGACGACTCCGTTCCGGTTTGAGACGGTGTTTCCCCACGATTGGTGCTTTGCGTTCAGATCTCCAGCGATGATGAGCTGCCCCTGTTTCCGAATGAGCTTCACTATATCCCTTCTTAGTTCTTCCGACGTGCCGTCGTCGACTTTGACTTGTGTGGGACAGTAAGCCACGATGAACGTGACGACTCCGACGGAGGTGGTGACTTCCACTCCAATGGCTTCGATGATTTTCAGCTTGAAATCCGGCAGCAGGCGGCAGGCGATATTGCACCGCAAGGCAACTGCCACTCCTCCCCCTCTGGACGATTTTGCTCTTCACCGAGCAAGCGTTCCAATTTACCAGACGCAGTCTAGTAGCCATTTTCAATAATGAAAAGGCCCAGAGTGTAAATCTGGTCGAACCGGGATTTTCAGTTTCGAAGCCGAGCCGTAAGTTGACTGAATATCGGCGCCAGCTGCTCCGGGGTGTAGAGCGGAGCGGAATCCTCCAGGGGCAGAGAGTGCTCATCTTGCTGCTGGCGGAATCCTGGGGGTGGGAGCGGCAGCCATTCGCTGGTGGACGGGCTGGATGTTGCTTTGCTTGGCTTGACTTCCCGTGGGACCGAGGCAGCAGCAGCTGCGAGTATTCTTTGCGATTGCAGCGGCGGAAGGACCGGGATCGGCCGCCGCTGAAGCGGGATTGGCCGAAGCGGAGATAGTTCATGCACTGCGTCAAGTCACGACGCACGGGCTTGTACTTTGTCCACTCGATGACGGTGCTATGGATGGCTTTGATTTGCTTGAGGTCCTTCAGCGTGGTAGTATCGTGCTCCAGGTGAACCAGGTACTGGCGGAGACAGAGGTGGGGCACCACACGATGCAATCACACTATTGTTCTCATAGGCTGAGGTTCTTGCGCCAAGTGGTGCCCTACCAAATAACAATAGCTGGCGACGCCAGTGGCACCAGGTACAGCTGATCACGGTAGGTCCGGGAAGTGTTATGCCAGCGGCCAGTTTCCTCCAGAGCTTCCTTCAGCTCCTTTTCGTCCACGTCGTCGAGGCCACGCAGCACGACTTTGAGGGATTTGCTGGGTAGTTTCACACCTTCGACGCACAGTCGAAAAATGCACTTCAGACCCCGGGCGATCAGTTTCCTGAGGTCGGGGCGAAGGTCCGAAGGGTCCCCTTTCACGAAAATTTGCGGGCACTTCTCCATCCGCTCAGGTGATTTATCGTGGGACAGATGCTGCTGTTTCTTCCGTTTTTTTCGTGATACCCAGCAGATTGCCGGCATCACCATCCTTGAGCGAAGAGTACTTGTTGCTCAATAGAAGCTTTTCACTTCCCTCGTCGGGAGCAACCTGGACGCTTTCGCGTTTTATTCGCGACCGATTTGGCCGCGGTATCTCCCATGAAACGACAGGCAATGAAATGGAAAACAAGAGGATGGGCGGAGTATGATTACTTTCTTACTCTAAGCACCGATAGCACCTGTCCATTGAAGGTGGCTAGAGTTTGCTCACTGGGCATACTGACCAGCCGATCTTTAACTTCCCTCACTCCATTACCATTTTGGCTTCCGCAATCGGTAACCTAAGATAGGCTACCTGCGTGCCAAAAGGAACGTCTCTTAGGCGTACAAAGGCCTTCTCGAGCTCTGTATCGCACTGGTCTCTGACGGCAGAGACGACATCATCCGCTATCGTGACCTCGTCCAGTTGCTTGCCTCACATCAGCGCCATCACCCAAGACCGCTTGGACCAGCTTCCTATAGTTCATCCCACTAGCTTGCGCTCCGCATTTTAGAACGAAGAGCATTTCACTGGTCTTGACGTCTGACGCTTCGCACGTCTTGACCCAGCGTCGAAAGCTTTTCGGCCGTCCGCATCGATTCAGGACTTTTGCGTACTTATCCTTATCAGTCTTCCTCAACAAGGCCTCGCCTCTGTCCTTAGCTTTCTTTGCGGATCAAGATGCGTTCGACTTCCGCTTTGCCCTACTGACCAGCTTCCAGGGTCCGGGCAGCACAAGTCAGACAAAAATAATTGCCGCAACTTGATTGTGACTGAATCCGGTCACATATGAGTTGCAGCAACTTATATGGAACATGTATGCTGCTAGGGGGACTTTCGGTCCTGTGTGGGTGAGATTTAATAGCAATTGGGCAATCCGCTCAGAGCGTGCATTGATGACAGACATATAAATATCATCCGTATAACGGTTCGGTTGCCAACATTGACTAGTGAATAGCAGGCCATGACTTTGCCTCTTTCCTCGTCGGGAACGCCCGGAGTTGCACGCTCGAGAAGACAGCACACAAGCGATCAAATCAACGGAAAGCTCGTTCGGCTGAATTTGGCCACACAGGTTCCTTGTGCCGATGGCATCGGCCTCTTGCGGCCTGGCTTGGTGCCTTTCGACTTTTGGGGCCGAGAAGTCGCCTTCTCGGGTCGATGCCCTTCGAGCTCCCCTGCACCCCGATCTGTTCCGTCTTTTGTGGTCGAACATCGTTTGGTTTTGCTCTGAGTGCCTTCGACGCATTTCTGCTTGGGCCGTTTCGGGTTTTGGCGCATTCTTTTCCTCATTGCATTGGCCGTCAGGCCGAACTCAATCGCCTCTTGGGCCATAGTCGCTCCTTCAAGGAAGCAGTAGTCATCGGTTTGGGCACCTTTATCGGCCTTTTCTCTTTCTACTACCCGCCTGATAAGAGCGTACTGTTCTTGTTTTGCGATTTGAATCAACCTGGCGAAGCATCCGAAGGTTATGTTTCAGTCCCTTACTGATGTATTGCCTTGCGCTCGCAAACTGGATGATATTATCGAGTTGCTCGGCGTCCACCCGCATCCCGGGTAGTGGCCCGCCAAGAGTGCTGATAGGGTTATAACCAGGGCCGGATCTAGGGGGGTCCGGGGGGCCGTGGCCCCCGGCCCCCACAAATAGTATGTACCAAAACCAACCTTTTTTGTACATTTTGAAGCCCCCACAAGCTGTCGGCCCCGGGGCCCCCCTCCGGCTAAATCCGGCCCTGGGTTTACCACCTGCATAGCTAACGTATCAACAAAAGAAGAATTAATTTTTGAATCACTCATTGTGGCTGCCGTCGAAACCTACTGGAGTAGTCACCTTTAATGATACCATGGTTATCCTTGCATGCCTAACGCCCATGGGAGACCGAGGGATGACATTTACGAGTTCAGAGCCAGATCAGCGCAAGTCAGGAAAGGGTATCTGAGCCTGCTCCTACTCAGCAGGCAAAACTAGGTGGCAGGATTGAACAGTGTTCAGTTATACGCTATCGAAACATGCTGCAGGTGTTCATCAACAGATGCCTGCGGTAAATAATTCGTTCCTAGTTGCAACACAACTTGATCTCACACAACGAGCTCCATCGTCGCTGTAAACAGAGGCCGATAGAAACTGAAATTCGGGATCGGAAGTGGGGCTGGGTCGCTCCACTTGACATAGGGGCAGAAGCGAAATCTGTAAACAAGAACTAGAGTGGAACCCAGCTGGACATCGCAGCAGAGGCAGACCCAGGCGGCGTAGCCCTAATAAAGAAATGAAACAAGTCGACCAACATCTATCCTGACAACAGGTTTAAGCGATATTTGGATATCGCTCAGAATGGAGATCTTTCAAGACAACCCTTCACACCACTCGGGGTCTGCAGGACCCATAAGGAAGCCCTTTGGCGGTAGCTAGTAGGATCAGACCAGTTACGAAAAGTAAACAAACTCTATTCTCCAATGGAAAAAAGGCATTCCAATCAGTAAAACTTTAAAGAATAAATTGGTTTGCTTATATTTCACTGTACCGTATCTGGAGCGCACCACACCACCATTTGATGCCTGTAAATGACAAATCACCAAGAAGCGCCTCATTTGGTAACAAAACAGGCAACGATAGTTAACTCTTTTGTGGCAGTAACAGCCCATGACAAAGCCATCAAAACAAAACAACAAAAGCAAAAAAATTAAATAACAAACGCACACATACGCACAACCACACGGGCGGGTACTCCCACGAAAAAAAAATCAACAATAACTCGCGTTGCACCGCGTGGTTCAGAGGGAGAGTATGAGGACATGATCAACAATGCGAAAAATAAGGATTTCAAGATGCGAATGAATACGGCACTCGTCAAACAGTTATTGTGTGTGAGGCCCTGGTCGGAACAAAAGCGTTCTCTGGCGGTAAGCGCGGCGGCAGTGGAAGCGACGCCACTGACACAGCGCTACAATGAATCGGTTCAGTTGACTAGCGACCAGTGAAATGCGTATGCAGGGGAAAGCGGTCTAAATCGGTGACCCATTTGGTATACCAAATAAAATTATGAAATGTGAAAAATAATTGCGACCTTCATGATAAGATGTTCATCGGAAAAGGTGTTCATGATTTTTCAATCAATTTTGATTTCAAAATAAAAGTTACAACAGAGATGCATATTAGGACACACTCCCCACACATCGTCCGTATACTATACCAGTAGATCCCATCGGATGGACGATGGCAAACTGCATCTCCGTGTGCGATGAGGGCGAGTTGGGGCATCATCGTTATCGCACACAGGACATTGAGTTCAATGATGGTGAGATCGGTCGGAAAGACCGCGGGGAGGTTTTAGCCTTCAGATGTGTATTGTTGTGATTTCCTTCATCGTTTATTAAATATTCAACATAAAATCGTTCGAGCTGAAGTGATTGGGGGATATGCGTGGATAGGGGGGCAGTTGGTACGGATGGTGGCACTGCTTCGCATCATTTCAAAGTTTAAAAAATAGAAAGCAGTCAGTGAGATGTGAAGCTGGAAAAAATGAGCGAATAAAAATAACAGAGGGGACGAGTATTTATGGGAGCCGTAGCAAAGGATTGTTGAATTTATTGATTTTTGACCTGATAGAAGTATACTAATGTATAAAGGCTAAAAGATGCTTAAGTGGTAATTGTGGAATGATTTTGAAAATTTAGAAAATGATTCGTTCACTTTATGTTATTTGGTTGTAGACTTGAGTAGAATCCAGACGGGAATTCTTATTAAACTGTTTGTCACAGCCGTTAACGAGCGTTAATCTGCCTCCCAACGACTTCTCACAAGAGTTGGAAATCTCAGCCGAAAAAATTAACGACCTATATCAAAACATCTTAAAACATAAAGGCCTCAGGCTTCACAACATACTGAGCCTGGAACTCTACACATGGGCGCCAAATTTTTCTCAGCAATTCCGCAAATCTTTAGTCAGTGTCTCCGGCTCAGCCATATCTCATCAGTTTGAAGTAAGCAAAGCCATTCCTATATGCTAGACTTTCATATGTGGGTCTTGAAATACAATATTTAACTCAAACTCAGTCAACTGGAACTCAAATGATCCCTTCAGAGGAATGCAACGAACCGCTAAAGCACATCACCGAAATAGTCCTGCCCATCTGAACTGCTGCGTAATCAGCCGAGACCAGGATCTACAACAGCAGCCACGCATGCTTTCGTATTTACATTGCACAACTTTTCTGCCAATGCCATGATGCGTGAGTGCGGCGAATGAAGTTCTCCACATGTGGAAATCGGAAAACTCCACCCGCCAATGTAGGCGAAGTATATTTAGACCGTATTGCAACGGGAAGACCGAGCACGTGAATTCGCGTTTTCCTCACATGCGTAGCCCTAGCTCTATTATAATTTTTTCCCAGCATCGAGATGCTCTCGAACAGTTACCGGTTTGGTCCTGGCGCTGCCAACCCCCCAAGGACCCCGTACCGAGACGAGGATTGAGTCAGTTTCGCTGATGCTCTGCTCTGGCGTAAACAAAAGCGGATGTAGTTGATGAAATGGTTGAGGTAGTGAAGGAGGAAGCTGTTCCTAAAGAGAAGTGATGGCTGTGAGTTTGACAGGTAGCGGTCGTCCCTGGCAGTGTTGGCAGACAACGAAGGGAACAACTCCAGTGTGATAACATAAAGTATATTTCTTTTCTCCAATAAATATAATCCAAAACCAATCGGGAAGTTTAATTTTAATTCTATTTTCAATCACTTGAATCTTGAGACAGATGAACGAGCCTTTTCTTTTGGGACGGCAACACTGGTGAAAAAGAATTGCCAGAGGGGATTTTTTTTCTGTTTGTCGTGAGTTTCGAGTTCATGATGCGCTGCGGATGATGCGATCAATGGTTTGGTCCACGCGGTTGTTTCGCCGGGCCGAGGGGGCGGTTCTGGGCTGTTTTAGGACGGATAGGAAATATAAAAACAATTTTCAGTTTGAAAAAAAAAACCTACACTTGGGGTGAAAGTCTAGGCCACGCAAAGGATCGGATGGGAAAACTGGAGCAGGTTGATGCAGTGCTCAAACAATGATTATGTTTTAAATTGGATACTTGCTGCCGCTGCGATAAAGAGAAAGGAAGGAGTTTTCGGAGCGGAACGAGATCGTTATCGCTGCTCAAATTGGTTTTAAAGTGCCGGTCGTATAAATACAAAGAATGTTATTGATTTTCAAATGATTTGCGGTTACGGATGAATGACAGAATTTTCAATGCACAGGATATGAACATGATTACAGTGCTGTAGCTGAAGTGAGAGATTTAAAATCATCATGACGAAGAGGCGACTGTTTCGAATATTTTCTTAGAAAACAGTTTTCTAAGTTTCATTTCGATTTGAATCAAAAACTAATAAAAAGACGGGGGGGGGGTGTGGCTTAATACCGAAGCTCCAACAATCATGAGTTGACTTCTACGCAACGGATGTTAACTACCACACCTTTTTAACGACAAATGGCATCTAATTGTTTTTCTACAAAAGTTAGTCTATCCACGAAAATTAATATCGGTCCCAGTTATGACGGAAAACTTCCCAAGTTACGACTGCCAATCATTTAACTGCCAATCATTTAACGAAAATTGTGAACTCCACAAAATTCCACTGCATTTTGGAAAGTACCAATACTGATATGAAAACTGGTGTGGTGGTGGTACCAAGCTCAATGTGAGTACTGTGGGTCATGAAATTCCGTACACTTAAATACTTCCATATGTATGAACCTGTCTGTAAAATACTAATATAAAGCAAATAAGATATTTATCGTTGATTCAGGTGCAGAGGCCCCTCTATTTTTAAAGCGTTCCTTTTTGCAAGAAAAAACTACGAAAAATATGATAAAATAATGAACAGAATCTACATCGCCTGAATCTAAATCCGTCCACGGTGAACGCATTTTGAATCTAAAAATCAGACCGATTGGCCAAACAGCCACTATAAATAGTTCAATATGGACCTTGAGAAGCGATTCTATCGATTTATACTTCATTGATCTTACTTTGATCATTGCGATTTGCAATTTAAACACTATTACGTACTTCTGGTATAATTAAAGTCAACACGCAAACAAGTGGTACCCGAAATTCTGCGTTTTTGAAAGGCGGTTTGCTTTTGAAGAAGGCTCGTAAGTCTTCTTCCAAGTGGCTCGGAAGGAAACTTCCGAGAGGCTCGGAAGCCTCCTTTTAAGAAGCACGGAAGTCTCCTATCAAGAGGACAGAAAGCCTCCTTCTGAGAAGCTCGGAAGCCTCCTTCTGAGAGACTCGCAAGCCTCCTTCTGAGAGGCTCGAAAGCCTCCTTCCAAGAGGCCCGGAAACCTCCATCCGAGAGGCTCGGAAGCCTCCATCCGAGAGGCTCGGAAGCCTCCATCCGGGAGGCTCGAAGGCCTCCATCCGGGAGGCTCGAAGGCCTCCATCCGGGAGGCTCGGAAGCCTCCATCCATCCGAGAGGCTCATAAGCCTCCATCCGAGAGGCTTGGAAGGCTCCTTTCGAAAGACTTTGAAGCCTCCTTTCGAGAGACTTGGAAGCCTTCTTTCGAGAGACTTGGAAGCCTTCTATCAAGAGACTTGGAAGCCTCATTTCAAGAGACTAGGAGGCCTCCTTTCAAGAGACTAGGAAGCCTCCTTTCAAGAGACTAGAAAGCCTCCTTTCAAGAAGCTCGGAAGCCTCCTTTCAAGAGGCTCGGAAGCCTCCTTTCAAGAGGCTCGGAAGCCTCCTTTCAAGAGGCTCGGAAGCCTCCTTTCAAGAGGCTCGGAAGCCTCCTTTCAAGAGGCTCGTAAGCCTCCTTTCAAAATGGTTGGAAGCCTCCTTTCAAGAGGCCTCAGGCCTGCTTCAAGAGGCTCAGAAGCCTCCTTTCAAGAGGCTCAAGCCTTTTCAAGAGGCTCTTAAGCCTCCTTTCAAGAGGCCTCAGAAACCTCCTTTAAAGAGGCTCAGCCTCCTTCAAGAGGCTCAGGCCTCCTTTCAAGAGGCCCGGAAGCCTCCTTTCAAGAGGCTCAGAGCCTCCTTTCAAGAGGCTCAGGCCTCCTTTCAAGAGGCTCAGAAGCCTCCTTTCAAGAGGCTCAGAAGCCTCCTTTCAAGAGGCTCAGAAGCCTCCTTTCAAGAGGCTCAGAAGCCTCCTTTCAAGAGGCTCGGAAGCCTCCTTTCAAGAGGCTCGGAAGCCTCCTTTCAAGAGGCTCGAAAGCCTCCTTTCAAGAGGCTCGAAAGCCTCCTTTAAATAGGCTCGAAAACCTCCTTTCAATAGGCTCGGAAGCCTCCTTTCAAGAGGCTTGGAAGCCTTCTTTCAAGAGGCTCGGAAACCTCCTTTAAATAGGCTCGGAAACCTCCTTTAAATAGGCTGGAAAACCCCCTTTCAAGAGGCTCGGAAGCCTCCTTCCAAGAGGCTCGGAAGCCTCCTTCCAAGAGGCTCGGAAGCCTCCTTCCAAGAGGCTCGGAAGCCTCCTTCCAAGAGGCTCGGAAGCCTCCTTCCAAGAGGCTCAGAAGCCTCCTTTCAAGAGGCTCAGAGCCTCCTTTCAAGAGGCTCAGAAGCCTCCTTTCAAGAGGCTCAGAAGCCTCCTTTCAAGAGGCTCAGAGCCTCCTTTCAAGAGGCTCCAGCCTCCTTTCAAGAGGCTCAGAAGCCTCCTTTCAAGAGGCTCAGCCTCCTTTCAAGAGGCTCAGAAGCCTCCTTTCAAGAGGCTCAGAAGCCTCCTTTCAAGAGGCTCAGAAGCCTCCTTTCAAGAGGCTCAGAAGCCTCCTTTCAAGAGGCTCAGAAGCCTCCTTTCAAGAGGCTCAGAAGCCTCCTTTCAAGAGGCTCAGGCCTCCTTTCAAGAGGCTCAGAAGCCTCCTTTCAAGAGGCTCAGAAGCCTCCTTTCAAGAGGCTCAGGAAGCCTCCTTTCAAGAGGCTCAAGCCTCCTTTCAAGAGGCTCAGAGCCTCCTTTCAAGAGGCTCAGAAGCCTCCTTTCAAGAGGCTCAGAAGCCTCCTTTCAAGAGGCTCAGAAGCCTCCTTTCAAGGCTCAGAAGCCTCCTTTCAAGAGGCTCAGGCCTCCTTTCAAGAGGCTCAGAAGCCTCCTTTCAAGAGGCTCAAGCCTCCTTTCAAGAGGCTCAGAAGCCTCCTTTCAAGAGGCTCAGAAGCCTCCTTTCAAGAGGCTCAGAGCCTCCTTTCAAGAGGCTCAGAGCCTCCTTTCAAGAGGCTCAGAAGCCTCCTTTCAAGAGGCTCAGAAGCCTCCTTTCAAGAGGCTCAGGCCTCCTTTCAAGAGGCTCAGAAGCCTCCTTTCAAGAGGCTCAGCCTCCTTTCAAGAGGCTCAGGAAGCCTCCTTTCAAGAGGCTCAGAGCCTCCTTTCAAGAGGCTCGGAAGCCTCCTTTCAAGAGGTTCAGGCCTCCTTTCAAGAGGCTCAGAGCCTCCTTTCAAGAGGCTCAGGCCTCCTTTCAAGAGGCTCAGAGCCTCCTTTCAAGAGGCTCAGAAGCCTCCTTCAAGAGGCCTCAGAAACCTCCTTTAAAGAGGTTCTGAGGCCTCCTTTCAAGAGGCTCAGGCCTCCTTTCAAGAGGCTCAAGCCTCCTTTCAAGAGGCCTCAAGCCTCCTTTCAAGAGGCTCAGGCCTCCTTTCAAGAGGCTCAGGAAGCCTCCTTTCAAGAGGCTCCAGAAGCCTCCTTTCAAGAGGCCTCAGAGCCTCCTTTCAAAGGCTCAGAAGCCTCCTTTCAAGAGGCTCAGAAGCCTCCTTTCAAGAGGCTCAGGCCTCATTTCAAGTGGCTCAGAAACCTCCTTTAAAGAGGCTCAGAAGCATCCTTTCAAGAGGCTCAGAGCCTCCTTTCAAGAGCTCAGAAGCCTCCTTTCAAGAGGCTCAGAGCCTCCTTTCAAGAGGCTCAGAAGCCTCCTTTCAAGAGGCTCAGCCTCCCTTTCAAGAGGCTCAAGCCTCCTTTCAAGAGGCTCAAGCCTCCTTTCAAGAGGCTCAGGCCTCCTTTCAAGAGGCTCAGAAGCCTCCTTTCAAGAGGCTCAGGCCTCCTTTCAAGAGGCTCAGAAGCCTCCTTTCAAGAGGCTCAGAAGCCTCCTTTCAAGAGGCTCAGAGCCTCCTTTCAAGAGGTTCAGAAGCCTCCTTTCAAGAGGCTCAGGAAGCCTCCTTTCAAGAGGCTCAGAAGCCTCCTTTCAAGAGGCTCAGAAGCCTCCTTTCAAGAGGCTCAGAAACCTCCTTTAAAGAGGCTCAGAAGCCTCCTTTCAAGAGGCTCAAGCCTCCTTTCAAGAGGCTCAGAAGCCTCCTTTCAAGAGGCTCAGAGCCTCCTTTCAAGAGGCTCAGAAGCCTCCTTTCAAGAGGCTCAAGCCTCCTTCAAGAGGCTCAGAAGCCTCCTTTCAAGAGGCTCAGAAGCCTCCTTTCAAGAGGCTCAGAGCCTCCTTTCAAGAGGCTCAGAAGCCTCCTTTCAAGAGGCTCAGAAGCCTCCTTTCAAGAGGCTCAGGGCCTCCTTTCAAGAGGCCTCAGAAGCCTCCTTTCAAGAGGCTCAGAAGCCTCCTTTCAAGAGGCTCAGAAGCCTCCTTTCAAGAGGCCTCAGGCCTCCTTTCAAGAGGCTCAGCCTCCTTTCAAGAGGCTCAGAAGCCTCCTTTCAAGAGGCTCAGGCCTCCTTTCAAGAGGCTCAGGCCTCCTTCAAGAGGCTCAGGAAGCCTCCTTCAAGAGGCTCAGCCTCCTTTCAAGAGGCTCAGGGCCTCCTTTCAAGAGGCCTCAGAAGCCTCCTTCAAGAGGCTCAGAGCCTCCTTTCAAGAGGCTCAGAAGCCTCCTTTCAAGAGGCTCAGGAAGCCTCCTTTCAAGAGGCTCAGAGCCTCCTTTCAAGAGGCTCAGAGCCTCCTTTCAAGAGGCTCAGAAGCCTCCTTTCAAGAGGCTCAGAAGCCTCCTTTCAAGAGGCTCAGAGCCTCCTTTCAAGAGGCTCAGAAGCCTCCTTTCAAGAGGCTCAGAAGCCTCCTTTCAAGAGGCCTCAGGAAACCTCCTTTCAAGAGGCTCAGGCCTCCTTTCAAGAGGCTCAGAAGCCTCCTTTCAAGAGGCTCAGAAGCCTCCTTTCAAGAGGCTCAGAAGCCTCCTTTCAAGAGGCTCAGAAGCCTCCTTTCAAGAGGCTCAGAGCCTCCTTTCAAGAGGCTCAGCCTCCTTTCAAGAGGCTCAGAAGCCTCCTTTCAAGAGGCCTCCTTTCAAGAGGCTCAGAGCCTCCTTTCAAGAGGCTCAGAAGCCTCCTTTCAAGAGGCTCAGCCTCCTTTCAAGAGGCTCAGGAAGCCTCCTTTCAAGAGGCTCAGAAGCCTCCTTTCAAGAGAGCTCAGAAGCCTCCTTTCAAGAGGCTCAGAAGCCTCCTTTCAAGAGGCTCAAAGCCTCCTTTCAAGAGGCTCGGAAGCCTCCTTTCAAGAGGCTCGGAAGCCTTTTTTCAAGAGGCTCGGAAACCTTTTTTAAAGAGGCTCAGAAGCCTCCTTTCAAGAGGCTCGGAAGCCTCCTTTCAAGAGGCTCGGAAGCCTCCTTTCAAGAGGCTCGGAAGCCTCCTTTCAAGAGGCTCGGAAGCCTCCTTTCAAGAGGCTCGGAAGCCTCCTTTCAAGAGGCTTGGAATTTCCGTACAATTTCCGTTTTTTCTGAAAGAACAAAATTAAATATCAAGTCATGCGAGTTACATTTGTTTGTACAACAAAATGATTTAGATGCATAAACTTTATAAATGATGCTTAAGTGTAGGTAATTGTATAATGTTTTGTATAAAATGAGCTCGTGTGAAGAATCTAATTTCCAACAGGAACCGCATCCCTGACAAGACTCTAAATTTAATAAAATCGAACTTCTTTAAAAGTTTATTAAACCTCCGCAATAGTCAACCGGCGTGGTAAAAATAGTCAATGTCGTGTGGTGTCAATCAATCAATTATTAGGAATATTGAACAAGTGAGTTTTTTTTGAAAACTCATGTAACATTTGTTTAGATAAGCATCTTGTGATTTCGCATGTTTGCTGTTCCGCTTTCAGTATGAAATGTTCGCTTCTCAATGACATCGAAATCAGAATATATTTGGATATTCCATTAAATATGCCAGGATCTAGGATATCCAGGGATCTGCGACATATAAGTATCTTTGTAGCAGAATTTACAAAAGTCACATAATAAAAAATACATTTAAAAAATTGAAGACAAGTAGTAACTCCTTTGACTCGAGTTCGTCTTAAAAAATAATTTTCCATTTATTATTTCAGTCCAGTTAAAAAATTGAGCTGAAAGAGCAATATTATTCCTAAATTGAATACATAAACATGATATAATCGCCTTCCAACTAGCCCCAAACCAGTCTCTTAGTTATTTTAACTTAGTGATTAACCGAAATGCGACAACACCTTCCTACTGTAGAACATTTTAGTAAGAAGCATACAAAAATCGCCATCACAGCCCATCCACCGGTCGCTGTCAGTTAATTGCTCCGACATGATTGCAACGCCCTTGAATTTTAAAGCAAACAAGTGCCCTACCTCAATTCCATTCAGCGCAGCAGCGAAACGATGGCACCATGCAAGTTCAAGAGCCCTTCGGACGCTCGAGTCCTAATTAGGAGTTAGGCTACTTGCATGGCCAGCAGCGACGTCGCGGTTGACAATGTTCGCCTCGTGCCCCCCTCCCTTCTCTCAGCCCCACCAAATGACCGTCATCAAAGTTCGACCATGACGGATCGGACAAACCGAAGCGGAAGGGGTCTCATCATCGGTGACGGAGTCTCGTCTCGTCGACCAGCAGGGCTAGGTAAGTGACCGAAAAATGACTGTAATTTGGACGGGAGGGATTCTAAGAGCTGATGCGATGTTCGGTTGATGCTGGTGCTGGGGGTTCTCATTAGCATATTTGCATGTGCACCTAATAGCGTACCAGATAACGGCTCAGCATATCTGGCTACCGGCCGTCTCGTGTATTGCTCTCTAGACTCTAGACTAGAGTAGAGACTGATCACAGTGGTCAAGGAGAAGGATGATGACAACATTGTAGGCATATATTTAAGCACTCAATTGGAGGAAACTGACAGATTTGCGACGGTGACGACCGCACGGTGCTGCGTGTGCTCATTTTCGCGCAAGAACAACATCCAATGTCAAGGCCCTCATGGTGGTAAGAACTGCCAACACGATCCGCGGCACAGGAAAACTAGTTGAGTCGAAGCGATGCGATGTGCGTACCGTTGCTGAAAAATCCACCGATC
This sequence comes from Armigeres subalbatus, assembly GCF_024139115.2. Taxonomy (NCBI): domain Eukaryota; kingdom Metazoa; phylum Arthropoda; class Insecta; order Diptera; family Culicidae; genus Armigeres; species Armigeres subalbatus. The sequence goes on along the minus strand of NC_085139.1, from coordinate 99,025,695 downwards.
ATGTTGCCCTGTGTTGGTTATTATCGTGTGTCCTAAGTGGTGGCCGTCCATTGCCGTCGACGTCAATGGATCATTATTATCGCGATTATGACCGATAATATCATGTCTCCATCAATGAGAATCGGACTTGCTATGCGTTGTGGCGATCGTGATTGGATGTCAAATTTATTCTGTGCAAACCTGCTTCTTCAAGGGATCATGTCGACTTTAGGTATAAGGTGCTCAATGATAAGGACTATTGTAATATTTTGCGCTCATGTGCGGACTGAATAATCCTTACTGATTTTCTGAAACTTTGGCCTTAGAGTGGGATACGTTTTGTTTATAATCAATCAAACCAATAAAAATCGTGCTGCCCTTCATATACAGAATAATGCTGCACAATTAAAATACGTTAAGCCTTTGGCTTTGATTTCCTTCAGTTATGTGCCCATTATCAGTTATTTGGAGAACCAGTAACAACAGTTGCATCCAATGCTGCATCGCATCTGTCTCCTTCCTATGGAGCATGTTCCGTCTGTATTTTAATCATATACCCAATCTGCTTGCATCGCAACACATCATTCAAAAATGTCCATGTTCGATTGTTCAAAACGCACCTTCTTGGCCGCGGAAATTCTCACGCACCCACGAATGCCATGTTTCGCATAAACTCGCGATAAAATGCGATCATTAGGGCCCCTAAACTTACAAGCTGCCAGTTCCGATGGAAAGCGATCCCGCCGCAACCGTTCGCGCTCCCATGGCATTCTTTGATGCGCCTTGGCACCTAATCCCGAGCAGCCAGTCACAGAGCGTGCGTTGGCGTTCGCTGCCCGAATGGTAATTTTCGCGCCAAGCCAAGACAACCGAACATCGAAACCAGAGCTGATCGCCCTTACCATCACCGGTCGTGGTCGCTGACGTGCTTGTTCCGGGCGAGAGATCCCGTCAAAAACAAATTAAATGTAAAAAAAAGGCGAATTGTGAAGAAGCTTAGCAGCGTACGCAGCACACTCGGCTGCGGCCGAAGCGACGAACCGTGTTACGCACGCCGCGCACGTATTTATTTCTCACTCTGTCCGTTCTCAAAACCCCTCGCAACCGGCGACGCCCCGACGAACAGTTTTCCGCAGCCAAAACGAATGAGCCATTCGATTGTGAGGGGGTAACGGGATCGTCGCGATTTTTCCCCAACCCAGAACAACGACAGAGCGGCAATTATGCGCCGTAAACTTCAAGATCTGGACGTTATGTTGAGCCCGCGGCTGAATTATGTGTGCTTGGGAGCACACAGATAAGTGTTCGCTTGTGATAACTGGCAAAAATGTGCATTAAGGCTATCGGAGCTGTAATGATAAATGAGGAAAGGTCGTTTGACCGAAAGTCTTTCGGCTCAGTTTCCGTCAAAAGCAGGACTACAAATAAAATCGAGTAGTCCTGCTTTTGAAGGAAATTCAGTAAAATTTCCGTGGGAAAAAGAAAGGGCAATACAATTTTATTCATTCACTGAGTAGATGAAAGTTAGCGTGTAAGGCCGAGAATGTCGTTTGACCGAACGGGTCATACGACCGTAAGTATCGTTTATAGAACGGGACAAATGACCGAAAATGTCGTTTGAACAAGCAATAGCCATAGTTACCACGACGCAGTAGCGGTTTCCTCCCCTCTTTTGCATCTTGAGTAATTCCACGACTATCCGGATGGCGTCAACTGTGAACTTCCGAAACCCAAACTGCATGCTTGCACGAAAACGGATTACCGGATAAACTGATACAGTTGATCAAGGCGACGATGGATCGGGTAATGTGCGTAGTTCGAGTTCCAGGGGCATTCTCGAGCCCCTTCGAAACGCGTAGAGAGTTACGGCAAGGTGATGGTCTTTCGTGTCTGCTATTCAACATCACTTTGGAGGGAGTAATACGAAGGGCAGGGATTGACACGAGTGGTACGATTTTCACGAAGGCCGTCCAGTTATTTGGTTTCGCCGACGACATTGATATCATGGCACGTAACTTTGAGAGGATGGAGGAAGCCTACATAAGACTGAAAAGTGAAGCTAAACGGATCGGACTAGTCATCAACACGTCGAAGACGAAGTACATGATAGGAAGAGGCTCAAGAGAGGTCAATGTAAGACACCCACCACGAGTTTCTATCGGTAGTGACGAAATCGAGGTGGTTGAAGAATTCGTTTACTTGGGCTCACTGGTGACCGCCGATAACGATACCAGCAGAGAAATTCAGAGGCGCATAGTGGCCGGAAATTGTACGTACTTTGTACTCCGCAAGACGCTCCAATCGAATAGAGTTCGCCGCCGTACCAAACTGAAACGCTTATAAGACCGGTAATTCTCTACGGACACACCCACACGCACACTCCGGCCTTAGTCTGATAATAAATAATAAATAAATTCTTGATAATCCGTTTTTACCTTCCGTGTGGATCGCTGGCCTGTGAGGGATGACCTTCTCAAGAAGCAGGCATATAGGTCTGTAGGCCGATGGCTTACCCGGCTTACCCGGCTTCGTACCGCGCAATCGGGGAAGTTGCCTTCGTCTATGCACTTCTGCAATGTGGTGGGAAACATATCCGGATTCGCCTGGATCTCCAGACTGTTGCGACATAATGCGGAAACAGTCCTCCGATAATTGTTTTGAGATTTTCTGGGTTCCTTTCTAGCAATATCGCTGGGCCTTTAAACATAGCCATAGCGACCCTGTATGCATCCCCAATGGGTTAGCATCCGCGTTGTGGCAGAGCTCCTTCATACAAACTGCCTTACTAAGCCTGATTTCTCTTTTGAGATCAGTTCTAGCATTAGCATTAGCATTGTTACGGTGTAATTCGTAGATTGGACACTAGTGATACTCATGTTTTACTTTTGAGATCCTTATCTAGAATGCTATAAGAAATCAAGAAGGGGAGTGGTCCTTGATTCAAGTCTTAACCAAAAATAACAAAAGCATGAGGGTTACTACTCCTGGCCACGCCCATCTTCATCGTAACTAGGGAGAGGAAGGAAGTGTTAATGTGGTACTTACTTAACGAGAGGCCACCGACTTAGCGACACCCTCTTAAGCACCATGGAGTTGGATAATGAGGAAGGTATTCGTTGGGTCAGGATTTGCCTGTAGCTGGCAATGTAACCGTGGTAGATCTTACCCCGTAACACACCACGTAAAGGTGTCTTTTGAGATCAGTTTTAGGCGCCCTAAACACTGGTCTGCGCTTTTCTCTGTCTACGTCGTTGGGGCTTTCTGCATCCTCCTCCTTGCTCGAAAACAGCTGCGACGGAGTACGCCGATGGCTTCATTCCACTGGTAGATTGGCCTACATGCATACCGTGGCTGTACCTTTCTCGGCATGGTTACATCGCAGGCTCGGGTCAATACTGCAACCGTACTCAGATGTTGCAGATTGCGCTCGAATCGCCTTACTACCGCAAACACATCCTTGTCAATAACTTCTGTCTTCCACTTTCACTCCTTGATACTGCTCTTGCGTGGTTCCGAATGTGCCCTCCCTCCAACACAATATCGAACCGCTCGATGGTCGCTATGCGTACAGTCCTCGCAGACTCTCCAATTCGTGTTACTTGCTAAGGCAGGACTCTGCAGGCAACATTGATGATGGACTTTCTGCCATCCCTTCGATATGTGCTTATCGAGCCTTCGTTAACTACGCCTACATTGAGCCAGGCAAGTGCTTCTAGTAGACTCCAACCTCTAGGGTTAGTGCAACGGCTACCCTACTCTACTGCCCATGCGTTGAAGTCACCAGCAATGACGACTGGCCTCCTGTCGACAAGCTCCTCTGATACCTTATCCAGCATCTGGTTGATCTAATCAATCGTCCAACGTGGAGGGGCGTTCCTTCCGTGCCTTACAGAAACTAGAAGATGTTTCTCGGGTCCCTTATTATCCTTGCTGGCCCTGGATTTCCCCTCGAGACTACGCTTATTCGCAGATCACTTCTCCATCTACACTGCATTCCTCTACGTACTTTCGCAAACCTTGGGCAATCGAATACCACATGTTCTGGAGTTACTTCAACATTCTCACACTCTGGACATAACGGTGAATTAGTAAGCCCGAACTGATGTAAGTACTTCCGGAAGCATCCGTGGCCCGACAGAAAGTTTACTTCACCATGCTTTCTGTTCATCCATACCAGTGGTGCTCAGCACTTTGGGCGTTTTTTCCTTAATTTACTCCTCACACAATAAAGAAGAGCCTTGATCAAACAAAATAGCACTTGATCGAAAGCTTTTAAATGTATCTATCTGCTGAGGGTAATAACACGGATATTGGTGTTAAATTCGCTCGATATGAAACGATCAATGCAAAACAAAGGTGCAGCCTGCGGGCCGCACTGTAATTTTACTTTAATTAAGTCGTTTTTTTTTTTTTTTTTTTTTTTTTTTTTTAACGAAGGTAATGGAAATCTGCAAACAGACACCTGGGGAGGCGAACCCAGGTAGTGTGGGGATGGGATCACCACTCCCGACCCACTAAAACCAACTCCTTCCTCTCCAGTCATTCCCCGGCCCGCAATTAAGCAATACTTCGGGGATGACTATTGGGCATTGCGCCCCTCCATGACGTACACAAGTGCACGTATGCGCCTCAACTCTTCGACACTCCCCATGCAACACATTTGCACAAGACACACTGGCACCACATGTGCCCCAACACTCACCTGCCTATGCCGCTTGAATGACTGCAAGGACCAATTTATAAGTACCCTGCAGGGGTACCCCATGCCGCCATCTCACAACATAGACAGTCCTCACTCAGTGTGGTGTTCACCCCGTCCTGCAACAGGGTGGCACCACTTGTCTACCAAGCCGGAGGCGACCCTAGGTTGGTGGCTCCTATGCCGCTCCTACCTCAGCTACGAGGCAGACCCTTTCATGTCTCCCTATTTCTGAGGTGCCGCAGAGGCATCAACCCCCTGACACTCCTACCAGTCATAGCGAGACTTTCGTGTCCCCTACTTCTGAGGTGCCGCAGAGGTATCTGCCCCCGACACTCCTGCCAGGCCTAGCGAGACTTCACTCATTCCGTTCCTGACAGCCGGATCACACTACTGCCTAAGCAGCCACTCTGACCATACGTACCATGCGAGTCTAACTTGTGTGCTCGCTCATACATTCAGTCCCAATCGCTTGCACCACTTGTGCACCACTCTCTTTGACATTCAGTCACTCACTCAGTGGGGGTTGTAATACCCCCATCTCCCATTTTTATCCACTCTGTGCACCTCCTGTGCATCGTTTGGGCGTGGAACACCCGGCACGTCAAGCGTGCCTAACACTCACCTACCCGGGCTTTGACACTGTCAATAGGACTCCGTAAGGTACTATGCCGGTAGCACCCACCCATTGACGTTTCGAAGCCCAGGTAGTCCTCAGCCAATGTGGTGGTCTCGCCACCCTGGGACGGGGTCACACCACTACCTTACATGTCTCCGATTTCTGAGGTGCCGCAGAAGCATCAACCGCCCGACACTCCTGCCAGACGCAGCGAGACTTTCGTGTCCCCTACTTCTGAGGTGCCGCAGAGGTATCTACCCCCCGACACTCCTGCCAGGCCTCACCAGACTTCAGTCATTCTAACACTACCGACCATGCGTACCATGCGAGGCTTACTTGTGTGCTCACCCCTACACTCGGTCCCTCACTCTGTAGGGGTATTACGAGTAATACTCCCAGCTCCCATTCGCTTGCACCACATGTGCACCACTTGGGGTGTGTGGGTACCACCCACTGCCACCCGCTTGCCGCCGAAGCAGCCCTCACTCTGTGGAACCTCCACAGGCTCCGTTAACGACCTGGCTAATTGTTTCACCCCCCAGGCCATTCATCCCTTCGGCACGGGTCGCCTGACACCTTGGGATTCGGGGTTAGGGGCTTGTATGCTTTAAGCGGCACACGGTCGCTTGATAAGGTTTGCTTGCGGATATGTGGTTTTTGGGAGGGAATTAACAGCGCCCCCTGTTAACCCCACCACCTCCTAGGCAGAACCCCCTGACTCACAGACGGCTGGGGAGGGGTCGTCAAGCCCTTGGACATGGTCCCTGCTGCCCCCATACGGAGTGATTTTAACACCAATATTCATTTTAATATTCTCAGCTGATAGATATATTTGAAAGCTTTCTTCTAAGTACTAACTTGTAAGGTGAATACTAATTTTTATTGTGTGACAAGTAAATTAAGGGAAAAAACGCACAAAATGCTGAGCACCACTGATCCATACCGACAGGTTTGGGTTGAGCCGTTTCTCCGTACTGTCCCACTCCTGTTGCCATCTCGCCATCGAACGAATTCTCAACTCCATCCTTACGTTTGTGGTGTCTCTTCGCCGATAACACTCGATGTCTTCCTCCAACTGTTTTCAAGGCAAAACTGTGATGCAGATGAGTAGCATCCTAGCAATAACGCATACTGCTTCCAACGATATGCGCTAGCGACTGGAATGGTTTATCAGCCAGAACACACTTTTCAGCTTTTCACGGTTCCGCTTGGTTTGCAGTGCATTTCCCCAAGCAAGAACCCCATACCGCAGTATCGATGACAAGACACTAGCTAGCAGACGCTTCGTGCTGCCTAGTGGTCCGCCTACGTTTGGCATGAACCTCGCTATTGCGTTCATTGTCTTCGCCGACTTATCGCAGGCGTAGTAAACGCGGCTTTTAAAATTAGGTTAATCGTCGATCATCACTTCCATGTGCTTCAGTGATCGCTTCGAAGCAATCGCATGTCCTCCGACGACGATCTCTCCATCCGCAACATCGCATGTTCGGGTATTTATTTATTTATTTATTTATTTATTTATTTCACACGCAGCATAAGATTATACATCTTTTTAACGCTACAAAGTTGCTATGGAGTGCGTCACAGTAACATTAATTTACATTGAAAACTTGTTATACACTTACAAAAAAAAACTAACTAAAGTATACTTTGCATTGATTTTTGAACAAACTAATTGAATCGATTTCCTTGAGAAAATTAGGTAGGGAATTCCAGATGTTGACACCTCTTACGAAAAATGAGTTTGCGTATTGAGTAGTGAGATGCGCGGGAACTAAATAGTTTCTAATTCTATTGCTGCGAAAAGGTTTTAGTTTAGAATGTAAATATGGTGGTTGTTTTGTTGAAACCGTTTTGTGTAACAAAATACAAATTCGTGCTCGGTAAAAACTGATAAAAGAGTTTCCTAATAACGTGTGTTGTAGGTGCGAAACGTGATCTTGGAATTTAAGACGATATACAAAACGAATGCAAGAGTTTAAAGCTACTCTCAATCTCAGTTGAGTCCGAGAGGTAGTACTAAAGAGCAAAAAATCACACGAGATAAAATATGGTAAAATGAATGTCTTAAAAAGTTTAATTTTTAACTCTGTACTTAGCAAATTAGCTTTTGAATGAAGGGATCGCAGGGCACCATATATTTTCCCACATTGACATAACACGAACCTGTCCCATTTAAAATTACTCTCAACTGTATAACCTAAGCTAGTTGCATGATCCACAAATTGTATCGAATCAGACCCAATTCTTATATCAGGAAAGTTATTAGCATTATTTCGATTTATCAATAAAGCACTAGTTTTCTTGGCGTTAAGTTTAAGATAATTTATCTCTGACCATATTCGAATTGACTCTAGATCTTCATTAATTTTATTGCTGATTGTAACGATGTCTAAATTATTGCAGTCCAGATATAGCTGGACATCATCAGCGAATAAATGCACTCGGCAATGGCTTATAATAGTTGGGAGGTCATTTATATATAAACTAAACAAAATAGGGCCTAGGACTGATCCCTGAGGCACTCCAGAGGAAACATTAAGAAACGATGATAAAACATTATTGCAAAAAACAGCTTGCTTGCGATTACATAGATAAGATGAAATTAATTCAACGGCGGTTCTACTAAAATTGAACTTTAAGGCAAGTTTTCTACAGAGCATCGAATGGGATATGGTATCGAAAGCTTTTGAGAAGTCCAAAAAAATCATCACTACTTTACCTCCTTTGTCCAGTACAAGTCCAACATCGTCACAAACTTTCATCATGGCAGTTTTCGTACTATGGCCCGGACGATAACCCGACTGAAAATCAGTCAATAGCTGATTTTTATGTACATAATCACATATCTGTTTTTTTAAAATCCGTTCGAATGCTTTAGATAAGGAACTTAGAATACTAATTGGGCGAAGGTTGTCTAAAGAACTACAGTTATTTTTCTTTTTTAATGGAATAATTTTTGATAACTTCCATGCTACCGGATACACACGCGAGTCAATTATGCAGTTGAATAAATGGGTGATGGCATCTAATAAAAGAGGAAGGATAAACTTAACAAACTTAATTGGTAGCTTATCCAACCCGACTGCATTTGAACTTACTTCATAAATAGCATTAATTGTGTCATACTCATGAATATTACGAAAGCGAAAACTATTTTGAGCACGAAATTCAATTTGAACATTTATATTACTTGCCCTAGAGAAATGTTTATGGAATGAGTTATTTATTTCATCTGCCTTGAAGTTTTGTTCAACATTGGAAGATCGAGTAGAAAATCCTAACCCGCGCAGCTTCTTCCAAAGCTCTTTGGATGGCAAGTTGATATCCAAATGACTGTTATAATATTCTCGTTTTGCCTTAAAGATAAGAGTATTCGTTGCATTCCTCAGTCGTTTGAAAATTCTAAAATCATTATCGTTTTTAGTATATTTCCATTTTTTATACGCACGATCACGATCTATCATTGATTTTTGAATTTGGGGGTTAAACCATACATTGCGTTGTCCTTCGATATGTTTTATTTTTCGTAAAGGAATGCATTCATCGTGGAGTGATTTAATATACTGGTTGAACAAATTGACTAGGAAGTCAGGGTTATCACTCATAAAGAATGTGCTCCAGTCTAATCTGTTGTACTTATCAATGATAAGGTTGGGATCGACATGTTTGTAGTCACGGTAGTAAATTTCATGAGCTAAAGATACGTTTGTGAGGTCAAGAGACATAAACATTAAATCATGATGAGAAATATTGGGAACACTGATCTGTCCAAATTTAAGAATGTTCTCGATACTATTCGTAATAACCAAGTCAAGCTGAGAGCAGCCTTGCGAATAGAAGAATGTCGGCTCTTGTGCAACGTTTTCAAACCATGAGCATTTAAAGTTTCCAAAAACCGCTCAGTTTTCAAACTTTTCCTGCAAAGGTTGGTTGGTCGCCTAGCAATAAAAATTCATCATAGTTAGAGCCATATTCAATCATTTTTTCGTCTAAAACAGAGGAGCAATCCAAATCAGGATGATTGTAGAAGAAGCCTATTAGCAGTCGTTTATCCTGAATCACTAATTCTAAGAACATGAATTCGACCATTCGGGTATGCCAGCGTTTCGCAACTTCTGCAAGCTCGCTATTGGACACTTGTCGATCTACGGGGCTTGCTTCTCCTTCTTCGCCGTACGGTGTTGGTGGGCACATGGTTGGATCATGTTTCGGGAAGAGACTCTCCACAATTGCCTTCAACTTGTCCGGGCACATTTCAACTGGCGTCGACGGGCCTTTGATCTTCGCCATAACGACCCGATACGCGCCCCCAGGAGTTGGCGTCTCGCTTCTCGGCACAGTTCCTTGTAGCAGTCTGACTTGCTAAGTTGGATAGCCCGACAGATAATGTCCGTACATGGTTTTCCGGCAAAACTGATTAGACTGATACGTGCTACGCTGGATGGCTCGAAATCAGGTATTCGGATTGCAGACGAAATGTCAACCTCGTTTGTGACCTTAGACGGATTGAAGCAGGGTGATGCAGTTTAGAATTTATCGTTCAACATTGCACTCGAAGGCGCTATTGTGATATCTGGCGGGCAGAGGAACGGCACTATCATCACGGTGTCAGGCCATTTGGCCGAATAGTTGAAAAATTTGACCTCAGATTACGAGTATCGAAGAGTGAGAAATGAAATGTGAGTAATGAGAAGTAGGAAGTGAGATGTGAAAAGTGGGAAGAGAAAAGTGAACTGAGAACTGAGAATTGAGAACAGAAAACTTATTCCTTCTCCTGTTTCCTTCTTCCTCTTTCTTTTTCCTACTTCCTCTTTCTTTTTCCTTCTTCCTTCTTCCTTCTTTTTTCTTCCTTCTTCCTCCTTCCTCCTTCCTTCTTTCTTCTTCCGTCTTCCGTCTTCCGTCTTCCTACTTCCTTCCTACTTCTTCCTTTTTTCCTTCTTCCTTCTTCTTTCTTTCTTCTTCCTTCTTCCTTTTTCCTTCTTCCTTCTTCCTTGTTTCTTCTTCCTTGTCCCTTTTTCCTTCTTCCTTCTTCCTTCTCCCCTCTTCCTTCTTCCTTCTTCTTTCTTCCTTCTTCCTTCTTTCTTCTTCTTCTTCCTTCTTCTTTCTTCCTTATTTCTTCTTGCTTCTCCCTTCTTTCTTCTTTTTTCTTTTTTCTCCCTTCTTCCTTCCTCTTTCTTACTATTTCCTCCCACCTTCTTCCCTATTCCTCCTTCCTTCTTCCTTCTTCCTTCTTCCTTCTTCCTTCTTCCTTCTTCTTTCTTCCTTCTTCCTTCTTCTTTCTTCCTTCTTCTTTCTTCCTTCTTCCTTCTTCCTTCTTCCTTATTCTTTCTTCCTTCTTCCTTCTTCCTTCTTCATTATTCCTTCTTCCTTCTTCCTTCTTCCTTCTTCCTTCTTCCTTCTTCCTTCTTCATTATTCCTTCTTCCTTCTTCCTTCTTCCTTCTTCCTTCTTCCTTCTTCCTTCTTCCTTCTTCCTTCTTCCTTCTTCCTTCTTCCTTCTTCCTTCTTCCTTCTTCCTTCTTCCTTCTTCCTTCTTCCTTCTTTCTTTTCCTTCTTCCTTCGTCCTTCTTCCTTCTTCCTTCTTACCTCTTCCTTCTTCCTTTTCACCTCTTCCTTCTTCCTTTTTCTTTCTTCCTTCTACTTTCTTCCTTCTTTTTTCTTCATCTTTCTCTTTCCTTCTTCTTTCTTCCTTCTTACTCTTTCTTCTTTATTCCTTCTTTCTTATTTCTTCTTCTTTCTTCCTTCTTCCTTCTATGTTCTTCTTTCTTGCTACTTCCTCCCACCTTTTTCCTTCTTTCTTTTTGCTTCTCCCTTCTTCCTTCATCTTTCATCCTTCATCCTTCTTCCTTCTTTCTTCTTTCTTCTTCCTTCTTTCTTCTTCCTTCTTCCTTCTTTCTTCTTCCTTCTTCCTTTTTCCTTCTTCCTCTTTCTTCTTCCTTCTTACCTCTTCCTTCTTCCTTCTTACTTCTTCCTTCTTCCTTTTTCTTCCTTCCTTCTACTTTCTTCCTTCTTTCTTCTTCACCTTTCTCTTTCTTTCTTCTTTCTTCCTTCTCTCTTTCTTCTTTCTTCCTTCTTTCCTATTTCTTCTTCTTCCTTCCTTCTTCCTTCTTTGTTCTTCTTTCTTGCTACTTCCTCCCACCTTTTTCCTTCTTTCTTTTTGCTTCTCCCTTCTTTCTTCATCTTTCATCCTTCTTTATTCTTTCTTCTTCCTTCTTTCTTCTTCCTTCTTTCTTCTTCCTTCTTTCTTCTTCCTTCCTCCTTCCTTCTTCTTTCTTCTTTATTTCTTCTTCCTTATTCATTCTTCCTTTTTTCTTCAACCTTCTCCATTCTTCCTTCTTCTCTCGTTTTTCTTTTTCCTTCCTTCTTCCCTCGTTTTTCTTTTTTCTTCCATCTTCCTCTTTTCTTCTTCTTTGTTTATTTTTTATTCAGAGATGATCTTACTTCGTATTGCTTCAAACACTTAATAATGAAACTAATTTCAACTAGGGGCCCTCCTTAGCCGTGCGGTGAGACGCGCGGCTACAAAGCAAGACCATGCTGAGGGTGGCTGGGTTCGATTCCCGGTGCCGGTCTAGGCAATTTTCGGATTGGAAATTGTCTCGACTTCCCTGGGCATAAAAGTATCATCGTGCTAGCCTCATGATATACGAATGCAAAAATGGTAACCTGGCTTAGAAACCTCGCAGTTAATAACTGTGGAAGTGAATAATGAACACTAAGCTGCGAGGCGGCTCTGTCCCACTGTGGGGATGTAATGCCAATAAGAAGAAGAAGAAGAATTTCAACTATTCGGCCAAACAGCATTCGGCCAAATGACCCCAAACCATCATCACACGGTCACATAAGCTGCTGGGCTTTAGGGACGACATCGACCTTATTGGAATCGATCGCAGAGCAGTAGAGGGGCTGTTGTCCCACTGAAGAGGAAGACGGCGAGGATAGCCTTAATCATCAACTCTACCAAGACAAAGTACATGGTGGCAGGTAGAGATACGGGAAGACGTAGTGGTGTTGGTGCAGAGGTAGCGCTTGATGGGGATGTGTTTGAAGTTGTTGAAGAATTTGTTTACTTTGGAACGCTTGTGACAAAACCCGTATTGCTTCTTCCAATAGGGCCTTTTACGGATTACGTTAACTGCTTAGGTCCCGCAACATGCAGACGGAAACTAAATTTGCTCTATACAAACCTCCGATTCTACTAGTGGCCCTTCATGGACATTAAAAGAGGTGGACTGAAGAGCTTTCAGGGGTTTCGAGCGAAAAGTGCTGCGTACAATACTCGGAGGTAAACTACAAAATGGTGTGTTGCGCAGACGCATGAATCATGAGCTGTATCAAGTATACAAAGAAGAAAATATTGTGAATCGTGTAAAATACGACAGACTTCAGTGGGCTGGTCAGTAAGTGCGAATGTCGGAAGAAAGAATAGCAAAATAATATTCAACAGGGAACCAGATATGGGCCGGCGACTTCGTGGAAGTCGAACACGCTGGCTGCACGCGGTGAAATCGGACCTTGGGACCCTGAACGTTCGGAGAAACTGGAGGAACATCGCCCAAGACCGACGATTATGGAGCTCTACAGTACGCCAGGCATAGGTGTATCGACGCTGTAGCCAACCAGGTATCCAGGTAGGTACCTTCGCCGAAACACGATGCTGAACTCCTGACCAGCGGACACAAGCCTACGAAGAAAGAAGTTTTACGTACACTCATGTCTATATTCGATTCACATGGCTTGCTATCTCATCTACTCGTTTTCCTTAAAATACTTTTCTAAGAAATTTAGCGTTCTTGAGAACAGTGGCTTCGGATGCTACCAAAAATGCGAGATGTCAGTATACACCGTTGCTATCATAGCTTGACTTCAATATGCACAACTACGGTGATTCAGCTTCACACCTTCGTAGATGCCAGCGAGCTGGGCTACGCGGCGGTGGTATATCTTCTCTTCCAACAAGGTAGTACCGTTGAATGTGCAATCGTCGAAGCGAAGTCACGAGTAGCCCCGCTTAAATTTATTTCAATACATGAATGCAATGCGCTGTCATCGGAGCCAGGTTAGCCAATGCGATAACCAACGCTCTATCGTTTCGATCAACGAACGTTTTTATTGGAGCGATGTTCATGGCGTGCTGGCTGAGATCAGATCATCGCAGGTACTCTCCCTACGTTGGCTGGCGAGTCAGCGAGGTTTTGGATCTAACAGAGGTTACGAACTGGAGCTGGGTTAGCTCTAAAAACTACGTTGCGGATGAAGCTACTAAGTGGACACAAACACCAAACATAAGCAGCAACAGTCGATGGTTCAAAGGACCTGAGTTTATATGGCAATTAAGCGAAACATGGCCCACAGATATTTTTAACAACGGCGTGACCCGAGAAGAATTGCGGGCTAGCCTGATGTATCACAAATCAGGTGCGGTGACATTGTTTCGAGTGGAAATATTTTCAACATGGAACCGTTTACTACGAACAGCAGCTACAGTCATCAGATATAAAGGCAATTTATGGCGAAAAATTTTTGGCAACATTATTATATAAGTAGGCTCAAGCTGCGTCATACTTAAATGAAATTTGCATTCTGACACAAATTAAGCCAGGATGCAAAACTCTTTCGAAGAGCAGTACGATTTTCAAAATGAAGCCTTTCCTTGATGAAAACTGTGTTCTTCGAATACGCGGCAGAATCGGTGAGTGTGAGTATGCAAGTGCCGACGCGCAGAACTCAATTATTCTTCCGAAGGACCACTACATCACGAAGCTCATCATTCAGGATTATCATTTTCGAAACTCCGGCAAATGTATAGAATTCCAAAACTACAATAATTCAATAGAATCAATAAGCAGATTTTCAGGTGTGTAAGAACCAACGTGCGGCTAAAAATCCTCCGCCAATGCCAGATTTACCACAAGCTATGTAGATTGGCAGCCTACGTGAGACCGTTTTCTGCGGATTCATGCATCATGGCGTTACAAAACTTCATGGCAAGACGAGGGGTACCAATACAAATCGTCAACGATAGAGGAACAAACTTCATCGCAGCCAATAAGGAACTAGCAAAAGCGCTCCAGGAGGTGGATCAGGATAAGATCATACGAACAATTATCAGCCAGGACACAGAGTGGAAATTCATTCCTCCAGCTTCCCCACACATGGGAGGAGCCTGGGAGAGGCTTGTGCAGACAGTTAAGCGCAATCTGCAGCAGATGAAGCTAGGACGTTGTCCAACTGAAGAAGTATTGTGGAATTGTTTGATTGAAATAGAAAACGTTATAAATTCACGACCATTGACGCTTGTTTCGGTGGATGATCCAGGGGCCCCTGTTGTGACTCCAAATCATTTTATCTTCGGGTCTTCAAGTGGTTTGAAACCTTCAACTTGTCTAAGTGATAATGGAGTTGTTTTGCGACGATCTTGGCGAGCTTCACAAGGAGAGGCGAATATATTCTGGCAACGCTGGTTACATGATTATTTACCCGAATTAACGAGACGGATCGAATGGTTTAGCGATGTGAAAGGGATTTAAGAAGACAACATCGTGGTGATAGTGGATCCAGCACTTTCGCGGAATTATTGGCCTAAGGACCGTGTCATTGGAGTCCAACGAGGAAAATATAGCCAGGTGCGACCAGCAACCATCCAGACATCTACAGGCATCTACGAGCATGCAGCACGAAGATCGCTGTGTTGGATGTTCGTAACGAAGGACCTGTACGCCAGAACCTTGGCGTCCCCCGGGGGGGGGGGGCTTGCGACCCCCTGGTCTACGCAACTTATCAAGACGACCTTCGTTAAAAGCTGAATGGATCAATTTCGTTTTCTTGTTTGTCTCAAACGGCTGACAGATGACAGGTGGTAGAAAGGGAACGTGGAAAAATACTGTGTTGAGAGTCTACGCATAGGGTAAAAGATGTATTTTGGACCACCCGTAAAAGCGCTGTTATTTTGAACCACCAAAGGGAGTTCGCACTAAGTGGTCTAAAATATGAACACTGGATCTTGTGGTCCAAAATACCTCCCTAGCCCTATGTGCTGCAAATTTATAAACTAATTATCTAAAATTACTGCGAATTATATAAATTTTTTATCCTATTACCTTCATCTCAAGAGGTAATTAATTTGTGCATCATCAAATGAATTAGTAGAATTGTTACTCCCTAAAGTGATTTATATTGCTATTGAATATGATAACCTAAACATCGGACCTGCAATGATTCGGCAAAACCGCTGGCTGAAAAGTGAGTGATTCTAAAGCTATGAAACAGTTAAAAACATTATATTAAACATTTGTTGCACTACGCATTAAAACAGGAATTACTAATTAATAAAACGCGGACGATATCAAAGAAATACAACAAACACTAAACCCTATGCAAAATTGTAATAGAAACTAAAAAGAACTGATAAGAAAATTATTTTGAGCTTTTTAGTGGAATGTCTTCACTTGTCATAAGACGAGTTAATGCAATCCCATTGAAATCCACCACTTAATTGTATCTTGACAGATAGGTATTTCGACCTCAACAGTAAGGCCGTCTTCAGTGTCTTGTACTTGACTCGACTTGAAGTCGACTTGAAGTCGAGTCAAGTACGAGACACTGAAGACGGCCTTACTGTTGAGGTCGAAATACGTATCTGTCAAGATACAAGTGGTGGAATTCAATGGGATTGTATTAACTCGTCTTATGACAAGTAAAAAGAACTAATGCAAACGAATTACTTAGAGGTATTTTTTAACTAAACTTGTTGTAGTTTTTTTCCTTTGTGGACTGGTCAGTCAACACTCTTCCATATATCCTGGAATGTCCTCTCATCCAGGCACCTCTGAATGGCTGACCTGAACATGTTCGGATTGGTCATCAGGCATAACGCTATGTTCGGGATCCCGTCCGGACCAGGTGCTTTACTTGGGTAGGTAAAGTAAAAACTCCTACCCTCGCTGCAGGTGGCCAATGGGTAGGTCCGTGGTGCGGGACATCGCTTGGGAGGAGCCAGTGACCCTCTTGTTTTGGCCATCACCACTCGATAGGCGTCTCCCATGGGTTCGATTTGGCGCTTTTGCACAGTCTGTCGAAGCAGTCTTCTTGCTCTCTTCGATGGCCTTGTTAAGGGCCAGCCTTGCAGCTTTGAAAATCTCGATGCGTTTTTCCCTCACTTCCGCCGAGCGTGACCTTTGTAGTCTTCTAGCCCTGTGGCAGGTTGCTTGAAGGGCAGTAATTTGCTCGCTCCACCAGTATACCTGAGGCCTGCAGTTCCATGGTCGTGCCTTCATCGCCATAGTAACGTCACACGCTCGAGACAGGAAAGCAACCAGTTCGTCGCCGCTCAAACTTTCCGTGTTTTCTTCCAGACTCATAGTTTTTCTGAAGGTTCAACAGTGGAAGTTGGCGACTTTCCACGAACGAGCCTTCAGGAGTAGCTCCCCAGCTTTCTCTCCTTGCCTCGTGGCTTATCCTGTACTGGATGGCCAAATGGTCACTGTGGGTGTAACCGTCGTCGACCCTCCACTGTAGATCACCGACCAAACTTGGACTGCAGAATGTTACGTCTATTATCGATTCCACTCCGTTTCACTGGAAGGTGCTTCCCGAGCTTTCGTTGCACAGCACGACATTCAACTAGCAGTGTTTATCCTCTATGGCGACTCACCAATCTATCGCCCACGCATTGAAGTTTCCTGCAACGACTACTAGATCTGATGTCAGCCGATCGACCATCTGGAATTGTTCTATCGGCCACCATGGTGATGCATAGCAGCTTCAAGGTAAATGTTGCGTGTGTAGTTAAAAACTATAATATATTTTCCAAACAGTGCAAACAAATACTCCTCTGTGAGGAGACCACGGACCTCCAGGTCTGTTCCACCCCCAAAGCACCTTTCCCAAAGATTCGAGAAGAGGTGTGCAGACTAAAATTTTCGTTCCCCCTCATCTGCGGTAATACCATCGTGGCTTAGGGAAACACATCTTTTTTTTTCGCGAAGCTCCTGCCAGAATTGATTAATTGTGCTCCGGAGCAATAATGAGGCCATGTTTGTGTGCTATCGTTGCGCATGGGTGATATTTTCCCCAGAGCGAGCGAGCAAGCGGGCGCTGCGAACAAAGTTTTTTTTCCTTCGTTTTGTTTGAAGATTCACGCATTTTTTGCTGCGTTATTGCGTTGGCAAGAACATCATTCCGCTGTTATGATTATTATTATAATTCTATTTGGGAGAGGGTGTGGATTTTACAAGCAGCAGATGAGCTGCCATTCATTCCCACAATCATCGAGTGAACAGGGTTCATAGAACTCTGCGTAGAATAGTTGGTTGCTTGATTGCAGCTCTCTTCGGCAGTACCAATTTCACCTTCTTGTAATTCTGTTTAGCTTAATAATAAATTGATTTTCTTTTACGCAGAATAGAAGTTATGAACAAGATGAATATAAATTTCAAAGATTTTATTATAAATTTTCTCGCTAACAGAACAATTTATACACACGGCATTAATTTCTTGTTAGAGTCATGGTTACGGATATTTAGAACAACTGTCCCACAACATTGATTCTTGTTGCTTTTTTCTCATCAAACGTCATTGAAAGGCGAAACCAAAATGAAAATCATTTCAGATCGGCAAAAGCTGTTTGGGTGTACCCACTTACCCAGCCCTTGACTTTCTTCCCGGAAACCCAACCAGGATGTGTGGGAGGTTTCCTTGCGCGCGGAGGTCCACGTGGATGCTACTCGGCTGCTCCCAGTTGTGTGCTGCGTTTAGCTTCCTCTGTTTGCTTACAAGAGAAGTAATTTTTTTTCCTTTGGAAACTACAGATTTTTTTTCTGCGCACACGAAACAACCCTCGCCAACGCGTAGCACACATTTTTAATATTAATTTTTATAATTTCCGCGATGCAAGTCCCTCCTTCACTTTTTCCCCCGAAGCACACGACTTTCTTGGGCTTCCTTCACTGCCTCCCAGTTGCGGTCCTTTGATAGGGTGGATCGGTGGTATATGGATCATCTCTTTCAGTTAATGAATAGTTGCTGATTCTTCGTGATTTCTGCTGATACACACCAAGTCTCACTGACGTATAGCAACACCGATTTCACGTTAGAGTTGAATATTAGAAATTTGATAGTTAACGAACCAATCTGATTTGATCTCCATATGTTTCGAAAAAATCGGAATCCTGCCTGCTGCCGTCGGAGAGTCGTGTCTATCTTCAACTGTATGCGATTAAAGATAAATTAGTCGTGATTGGCTTTATACGGTTGTTCATTTGAAATTTTTATTGCTTTCTTGTTGTTGTTTACAGCAAAAATAGGAATCAATTGAAGCGTGATGGGTTATAAACTGTTTAGTACAGCAACTCGAGCGTCAGGAATTCAGGAATTTGGTTTCATACATACTACCTGAAGTAGTACTCAGAATTATTGGAAGGACAATTTTCGCCACACTCTAATCCGGTAGTGTCCTGTTTTGGACGTACATTTTTTGCACTCTCTCTGGAGATCCCGTTCCCTTCCTCCGTTCGGACGGATAGTAAATTACATTGCAGCAGTAGCAGCAGCATCCTCGCTTAAAGTCGTCCCATCCTACGTGCCCCGCACCGCTCCAACCGAAACGAGAAACCGTCTGTGACGGAATGGGTCTGGATCTGGGTGGACCACACCGTCGTAGTCGTCGTCGGCGGCGGCCGGATGCTGTGTAACGTGCGCGCGGGAGATGCATACATTAAATGCGATTTTTTCCCGCACTCGGCTCCTTCAGGTTTGGTTACAACCGGGGAATCGATTTCGTGGACGGTGGACATTCGAGACATCGAGGCGGCAGGGTAGCGCGTGACGGTGCTGGTTCGTCGGATGCACTCTCGGTAGGTTGGTTCGGACATTCGTCCCTTCCTCCGGGAAACTGGTGCGTTTCCATTTTGCTCCTGCAGTCTTCGTGGAGAAGCATTTTTTTTCTCAAGCAAACTTCACCGTCATTCGAATTTTCCGTTTCCTTGGCGTGGCATCGAGTTTCCCGTGGAATGGGGTGCTACCGGTTGAGAAAAATATTAATATTAGCATTTTTTGCAATAAGGGAAGAAAACGATGAAAAATTGAGGGAGTTACTGGTTGTGAATATTAATTACGAGCAGTGGAATAATATAATCGGAACAGCTCGTTCTGGCGACTGGAGTCCAGAGACCAAGAGCAGCTGTTTTAAGAACTTGAGTGCCTGACACTTGCTGTTTCTTAGAGTGGTAAAAATGAATCTCGTTCCCTTGAAAAGTGTGAAAGTTTGAGGACACACTTGAATATGTAAAATTCGTAACTCATTGCTGAAACCCATTTTCACTTATTTGACCCAGTGTATTGACTTGTCTCCAGATTATGGCAAAAGCGAAGAGAAATGCAGCGAGATTAGTACCTAACACATCGTTAAGCGGGCATAAGACTTGGTTCGAACAGAAAGAAACGATAAATATCCATAAATCCAGCAATGAGAGGAGTGAGATAGTTTCATTGGATCCAAGATGAATACACCACTAGGTGTTCCAATCTGCCAAATTCACGATTCAGCCATCTTGAATTTTAGAAAAACATTTTAAATGAGATAAAATGATCATAATTCGCAATGTATGCTGGAAAAAATAAAGAATTAAAAATGTTTAATGATTTCTTCGAACAACAATATGCCAGCGCTTGACATCCGGGCAGCACAAGTCAGACAAAAATGGTTACAGCAACTTGATTGTGACTAAATCTCGTCACATGTGAGTTGCAGTAACATATGTGTAATACAGGGGTTAGACAAAAAGGTTAAGACAGGCAAAATTTTGTCGAAGTTCAAATCAGCCATACTTTGCGTAGAACGATCCGATTTAGATGAAACCGGGACCTTCGGACGCGGAAACTCTTCTAGTATACTGTCCCCATGCAAAACCTCAGATTGGCCATTGGCCACCGGAGATGTTCCGGGTTTTCCGAGGATATGTTAAAAATGCATTTTTTCTTCTGCTTGTCGTTTTATCTGACGTTTACTGCCATCATGTTTTATACTCTCCCTGGAAACTAGAACTAATAAGCTGACCAATGCTGGCTGCTGGTAGTTTCCGCGTCCGAAGGTCCCGGTTTCATCTAAATCGGATCATTCTACGCAAAGTATGGCTGATTTGAACTTCGACAAATTTTTGCCTATCTTAACCTTTTTGTCTAACCCCTTCCGCACGCGATGGCATATGAGCAAGTCAAACCACCTTCCTTTTGCCAGTGGAGATATATCAGATTCCACACTGATATTCTTCCCTCCCCCTTCATACGGGAGCTTGGCAGAAGGAAGGTCGTGCGATATGTGCCATCACAAATATTGCCCTCCGCTCGCTTTCAAATCGACTTCTATAAAAACATTCTTCATGCCTGCCGTATCCCAACGGAACTATCAATTCTATACTTTCGCCTCTAATGCTATCATGAACATGTACGTCCAAGTTTGGAAGATGATATTAGCATTTCCATATCCCTGTATGTGTGTTTCTAAGGATAGAATCTTTATCACCCATTTTCATCAACAATTCTAAAAAGCATGATGTTTCCGCATATCTGCTACGTAAACAAACATCTGAGAAAATATATTATATAAATCGATTTGATATTCCAGATTTCTGCTAAGAATATTCATATTCCTGCAGGGAACCTACGGATTCCTTCCGGATACTTTCGGATTCCCTAAGAGTCCACTGGATGCCTTCCGGGATCTTCCGGATTTCTTCCAGTCCAGAATCCTCCAGATTTTAGACAGCAAGGATTTCTTCCGGGATTTAGACTTTGAGCTCTAGCCAAGTTCCACGAGCTTTCCACCGGCAGCTTCGGGATTTTTGCAGACAACCTGAAGATTTCTTTCGGAACCCTCCGGTTTCCTGCCATGAGCCATCGCATTTCTGACGTGTTTCTCTGGATTCTTCTAGGACCATCAGAATATCTTTCGAGGTTCTTCGAATATCTTCTCGGAATCTTCTGCATGCATTCCGCGATCCAAATCCCTGCAGGAAACCACCTGATTTCTTGTGGGTATCTTCAGATGTGATCCACCAGATTCCTTCCAAAAGCCTCCGGATTTTTTTTCCAAAATCTTCCACATTTCTGCTAATCATCTTCCACCTTCAGTTACCTGCTTTTTTCATACTTTATTTCCGTGATTTTTCTATTGTTACCTGCTGAGAATCTTCTGATTCTTGTCGGGAACCTTCGGATTATTTGCTAGATTCTCCAGATTCCTTCTAGGGATCCTACGTTATGTTTCCGGGGTGCTAAACATTCCTAATGTGAACCGCAAGAAATCAGAAGAACTCGGGATGGAATCTTAGGTTCCTTCTGGGTACCTTCATTCACCTACTGGGAATCCTTCGATTTCTGCCGTGATTCTCCAAACTTCTTTCGTGATCCTCCGGTTTCCTGTCAAGAATCATCGGATTCTTGACGAGATTCTCCTGAAGTTATTGCGAGATCCTCCGGAGTCCTTTCAAAATATTCCAAATTCATTTCGAAATACCCCGAATCCCTTTGGGATCATTCGGATTTGCTCCAGGATTTCTCAGCTTCTTGCCGGAAATCTCCAGATTTCTTGTGGTTATCATCAGATTTCTCCGGGTTCATTTCATGGTCCTTAATACTCTTCCACGATCCTTCCGAGATTCTCCGGAATGTTTTAGGAATCCTGAAAGGATTTTCCGCAATCCTTCGGATTTCTCCTTCCTCCGGGAACTCCTCCGGAAGTTCCTCCGGGAACTCCTCCGGAAGTTCCTCCGGGAACTCCTCCGGAAGTTCCTCCGGGAACTCCTCCGGAAGTTCCTCCGGGAACTCCTCCGGAAGTTCCTCCGGGAACTCCTCCGGAAGTTCCTCCGGGAACTCCTTCTTCTCCAGAAATTCCTCCGCTAGGTTCTTTAGAAATTCCTCCGGAAATTCATCCAGGAATTCTTCCGAAAAATCATCCGGAAATTCCTTCGGAAGTTCGTCCGGGATTTCTTCCGAATGTTCCTCCCGGAATTCATCCGCAAATTCCTCCAGAAGTTCCTCCAGGAATTTCTCCGGAAGATCCTCCAGGAATTCATCCGAAAGTTCCTTTAGGAATTCCCACGAAAGTTTCTCCACGAATTCCTTCGGAAGATCCAACGGGAATTTAACCAGAACTTCATTCAGGACTTTTTTCGGAAGGTTCTACGGGAATTCCACCTGAAATTCCTCCAGGTATTCCTCCGGAAGTTCTCCAGGAGTTCATCCGGAAGATCCTCCACGAATTTCTCCGGAAATTCCGCCGGGAGTTCCTTCGGAAGTTCTTCCAGGAATTCCTCCGGAAGTTCTCCAAGAATTCAACCGGAAGTTTTTTCAGGAATTTCTCAGGAAGTTTCTCCACGAATTTCTTCGGAAGGTTTTACGGGAATTTCACCTGAAGTTCCTCCGGGAACTCCTCCGGAAGTTCCTCCAGGAATTCCTTCGGAAGTTCGTCCAGAAGTTCTTCTAAAGGCTCGTCCAAGAATTCATCTGGAAGTTCCTCCAGAAATTCCTCCGAAAGTTCCTCCAAGAAGTTCTCCGGAAGTTCCTCCAGGAATTTTCTCCGGAAGTTCTTCTGGAAGTTCCTCCAGGGATTTATCCAAGAATTACTCCAGCAGATCCTCCAAAAATTCCTCCGGGAGTTCTCCAGAAATACCTTCGGAAGTTCCTCCAGGAATGACTTCAGAAGTTCCTCCAGGAATTTTATCCGGAAGTTCCGGCAACTCCTCCGGAAGTTCCTCCAGCAACTCCTCCGGAACTTCCACCGGAAACTCCTCCGGAAGTTCCTCCGGGAACTCCTCCTCCAGAATTCCCTCCGCTAGGTTCTTTAGGAATTCCTCCGGAAGTTCATCCAGGAAATCTTCCGGAAGTTCCTCCGGGAATTCATCCGGAATTTCCTCCAGGAATTCCTTCGGCAGTTCGTCCGGGAGTTCTTCCGGAAGTTCCTTCCGAAATTCATCCGTAAATTCCTCCAGAAATTCCTCCGGAAGTTCCTCCAGTAATTTTTCCGGAAGATCCTTTAGGAATTTCTCCGAAAGTTTCTCCACGAATTCCTTTGGAAGATCCTACGGTAATTCCACCAGTAGTTCCTTCAGGATATCCTCCGGAAGTTTCTCTACAAATTCCTTCGGAAGTTTCAACGGGAATTCCACCTGAAATTCCTTCAGGTATTCCTCCGGAAGTTCTCCAGGAATTCAACCGGAAGTTTGTTTCAGGAATTTCTCCGGAAGTTTCTCCACGAATTTCTTCGGAAGGTTTTACGGGAATTCCACCTGAAGTTCCATCAGGAATTCCTCCGGAAGTTTCTCCACGAATTCCCCCGGAATGTCCTACGGGAGTTCCGCCTGAAGGTCCTTCAAGAATTCTTCCAGAAGTTCCTCCAGGGATTACTCCAGGAATTCCTTCAGGAATTCCTTCGCTAGGTCCTCCAAAAGTTCCTCTAGGAATTCCTTCGGAAGTTCGGCTAGGAATTCTTCCGAAGGCTCGTCCAAGAATTCATCTGGAAGTTCCTCCGAGAATTTCTCCGGAAGTTCCTCCAGGAATTTTCTCCGGAAGTTCCTCCAGGAATTCCTCTGGAAGTTCCTCCTGGGAATTACTTAAGAAGTTCCTCCACGAATTTTATACGGAAGTTCCGCCTGGTTCCGTTCCGTTCCGTTCCGGCAGTTTTTCCAGGAATTCCTCCCGGAGTTCTCCAGGAATTCTTTCGGAAGTTCTTCCACAAGTTCCTCCAGAAGTTCCGCCAGGAATTCCTTCAGATGTTTCTTCAGGAATTCTCCCGGAGGTTCTCCAGGAATTCATCCGGAAATTGTTTCAGAATTCCTTTGGAAGTAACTTCAGGAATTCCTCCGGAAGTATCTCCACGATTTCCTCCGGAAGGTCCTACGGAAATTCCACCTAAAGTTTCTTCAAGAAATCCTTCAGAAGTTCCTCCAGAAATTTCTTTGAATTATTCTTAAATATCCTCCAGAAATTCCTCCGGAAGTTCCTCCAGGAATTACTCCAGAAGTTCCTCCAGGAATTTCTTCGGGAACTTTCGGAAGTTCCGCCGGGAATTCCTTCGGAAGTTCTTCCAGGAATTCCTCCGGAAATTCTCCAAGAATTCATCCGGAAGTTCCTTCAGGAATTCGTCAGGAAGTTTCTCAACGAATTCTTTCGGTAGGTCCTCCAGGAATTCTCCTGGGAGTTCCTCCATAACATGAAAATGCCACAAACTCATCTGTCATTTTTTAACTTTTACTCTTACTCTAGAATTGTCACCAGAAACTCTAAATTAATTACTTCGAGAACGCTACGAAAGTTCCCTTCAAATTTGATCTGAAACTGACATGCAATTTCTCTAAAACTTACTCTCACCCATCCTCCAGGTATTGTTTCAGAAAATATGACGTGAATTTCTCTAGAAATAATTTCAGCAATTCCTCTAAGAATTTTACTGAAAAACGTTAAAAAATTTTCTGGAAGTTCCTCGAGAATTCCCCCAAACATTTTTTAATTCTGCACTCCTTTTGGAATCCGAACTATTTTTTCAGAAATTTTCCCATAAAATATTTTGGGCATTCCTTCAAAAATCCACCCAGCACTAGTTCTGGAAATTATAAAAGAAATTTTTCCGATAATTCATAGGGAAGTTTGTCCCGAAAATAATGCCGGTCTGAAATCCGACAGGATATCGCAGCAGAGACAGACCCAGGAGCTCGTGTCGACGTAGTCTCAACATAAATATGAAGGAATTAGGAATCTGCCCAGAATGAGCACAGGTTAAGGTTAAAGCATGCAGCATCTCAGAATGGAGATTTTATTAAGTTGCCACTATTTATCCAAAATTCCCCCCTCCGAAAACACACCTATTTTAACTTCCAAAAAAGTTTATGTTTTATTTTGTGTTTGTTTGGAAACTTTGAAATAACTTCCGACCGACATACAAAAATAATTGGATAGGAGATAGTTAGAAAGGTAGATATTTCTTGGATGACTAAGATTATATGTTATGAATACATTCCTGGTTTGTATCACTAGGATCATGTGCCATATCATAATGTATACTAGCGTACTATAAACTATGAACAGTGTATTATTATAAAAAGCTTCAGTGTACTATCTGCTACCATTTTCCTCAAAAATAATAAAATGATATGTTAGTATAATAATAAGTTACGCTAAGGAGCATAACTATTAACTACAAACAATCTACAATCCATTTATTGTTTCGTAAAATATGCCTGGGTTCTCTGAAATTCCATTGACTTCCATTGGAACTTGCTATGCAGAAAGTTTGCGCATGTTGTAAGCTTGCGGACCATGGGTTGAATTCGATATCTAGTTACAATCAAACAAAAATCAACAGCTCAAACAATGTCAACTTAAAAGTGGTAACGAACTTCCATTGTATGGTTTAGTTCACAGTGATGATCAATCGTGAGTTTGAGCTTGAGCTTGATTGACTGCTCTTAGTTGCTACTCCATTATGACCAGATCAGCTGTTCTTGCACAGGGAACCAACAGATGTTTGCTTGGGACTAGCACACATCTTCAATGTACAAGTACTGGTGATCTCATTTGTTAGGTCATACTGGCGCCTGCCACGTCAGAATGCAAGTCAATGTAGGGAAGGGGGAGGAAATGATTATGCAATCACTCGCCCACTGTAAGCCGAATATACCTCTGCACTTGCCACGAGTTCATGCGGAATTTGTTGGAATTTCTGGGTTAGGTAGCAGAGCCAAAGGTCCGTCTTGGTTAACGAGCTGCCAATGTGATAGATAGGAGAAGGTAACTGATGGATTTTCTAATTGGATGTAGGAAACGAGCTCTATAAGTTCATTTCCAATTCTAGCGGATTACTGTTAGAATACTGAAGTTGAAGGTATAGGAATAGTAATGGAAACGGTATGGAAGTCCATTTCCAGTTCTAGCGATTGCTAGAACATGAGAAATAAAGAGAAATATACAAAGTAGGAGAATGGAACGGACCTGGGATTGAACCCACGACCTCCTGCGTATGAGGAAGAAGCAGTAGCCATCTGACTACCAAGCCCGCTTCGAACAAGAGAGATCACACACTGAACTGATTATTTTATTGCCGGCCGCGCAATGCAGAACACAATAATTCGGCCGACCACGCGATCGTTCTGTTGTCCGAAACAAGAGAGATCACGCATTGAACTCTTAGTTCACAGTGATGATCAATCGTTCGGAAAAACTGAAGGAACATTTTCCAAAATCAATGAAAATAGAACTATGGAATAATCACGGGTATTTATTTTGTTTCACTATTCATTGTACGAGAAGAGCACCACAACCATTTAGAGAATTAATATCGGCTTTTTTCCATTGGATTACGCTTGCATTATATTTTGTCGTGAATTCGCTTGAAATAGCAGATTTCTATTCCTTCGTTATATCAGCACTCCATCCCATCATCCCAATGATGAATCAGCTCCGTCCCAGTCAGATTAAAATCATCGTTTTTTGATACTAATCGCCGTTCGTCGACGTCGTTGTCGGCCGTTCAGACTGACAGATTTTATTGTCGTAGCACTTGTCTAAAATAAATTGAAAATAAAAACTGCATATAAAATTGCAATCCAATGCGGTTCGTACGTTCGTTCGGTTGCACACCAAGCGAGTGCCAGTCTAAACAGTCAACCGGCGGTCGCCGTGGACTGATGGATTGTTGACTGGATGGTTGCAGTATACATACTGTGGATAGGAAGGTAATGCGAAATGGTTCCTGCAAGGACCGCAAACGGCACACACGTCTCGCCACTCATCGTCGACGGATCATCGTCATTTTTCTCGCGTTAAATACCAATACCCGTCATGTAATGAAAAGGCGAGTCCCCTCAGGATCCTTCCCCACTGAGGTAGCTTTCGTAGAGGTTAGGAAGAGGAGGTACTCCTACTTGCCTATCATCTTTCTGGATCCTGGTCACAGAGCGCAGTGTGGCCGGACGTCTGAGAAAATTATTGCTTTGGGGTCTTAAAATTTATATTTTTTGGATGTACTATCAAGTGTTTCGATTTAACTTTTACCAATCTCATAAATTATCGAAGCTCTTGTCAATCATTAATCTTCATCAAAATGATGATTGTCAAAATTGTGCTGCTTTTCAAGAATTGCTGAGTAGCACAGGGGTAGAGCATCAGTGAACAACAGTGACGAATTCGGGAACAACAGTCACGTTTTCTGGAACGTTCTGGTTCACGAATTCGGGAACCCTTTTTTTTCGTGTGTTGACTGGGAAGTGTCCGGAGAGGTATTGCTAAAGACCGTAGTTTCTGGTGAGGTCACATTTGAGTGCTGTTTAGATCCAGAGTGTCACCATGTGGAGAAAGAATGATATTGGAGTTCTTCGGAAAGGAGTGAACGTTCGGAAGTCTTAGGACTTATTGTCTGGGTTGCCCAAAAAGCGGTTTAAAAGGGTGAAATTTACCTCTCGAAAGAAAGGTTCCGGGGGAGCTCGCAATACAACCCGTTGTCAATAATTCCAATGGGCTGCTGGCTTGTTACTCTTCGACGGCTTAAATCCCCAAGCTTGGCAGAAAATGCTTGCCTCTCACGAAGCCCTCCGGAGAAACAGCGGCTTGATACCTTGTGAACACACCTCGCAGCTCCGATCTGGGAAAGACGCCCGCGGCACTTGTTTTTCTGATAGTGTTACACTTCTCTTCTATGTTTTCAATTCTTGTTTCTCACTTTTTAGAAATCATTTTCTATCTCACAATGTTCGTTCTTTATTTATTACTTCTCATTTTATAGTTTTCACTTATCATTTGTTAGAACTCATTTTCCACTTTTTATGTTTCACTTATCCTTTCTCACTTTACTTCGCAACTTTTTTTTTAAAGAACTTTTTAATCATTCGACTAAAACAGCGGTTCTTAACCTGGGGTACATGTATCCCTGGGGGTGCCTTTGCTGGCACCAGGGGGTACCTCGCCCAAAAATATGTAATGGTGGATGTTTTGGAATTCAAATAGAAACTTATTGATAATTAATGTATGTGCTACTCACTGCGGATTAATTACTTGCTTATTGATAATATTTAGATAATTGTGTAAGAGGCTCGGAAGCCTCCTTTCAAGAGGCTCGGAAGCCTCCTTTCAAGAGGCTCGGAAGCCTCCTTTCAAGAGGCTCGGAAACATCCTATCAAGAGGCTCGGAAGCCTCCTTCAAGAGGCTCAGAGCCTCCTTTCAAGAGGCCTGGAAGCCTCCTTCAAGAGGCCTGGAAGCCTCCTTCAAGAGGCTCAGAAACATCCTTCAAGAGGCCCAGCCTCCTTCAAGAGGCCCGGAAGCCTCCTTCAAGAGGCCCGAAGCCTCCTTCAAGAGGCCTCAAGAGGCCTCCTCAAGAGGCCTCCTTCAAGAGGCCCGGAAGCCTCCTTTCAAGAGGCCTGGAAGCCTCCTTCAA
Source organism: Armigeres subalbatus (assembly GCF_024139115.2). Taxonomy (NCBI): domain Eukaryota; kingdom Metazoa; phylum Arthropoda; class Insecta; order Diptera; family Culicidae; genus Armigeres; species Armigeres subalbatus. Next base: position 98,996,978 of record NC_085139.1, on the reverse strand, counting down.
GAGGCTCAGCCTCCTTTCAAGAGGCCTCAAGCCTCCTTCAAGAGGCTCAGCCTCCTTCAAGAGGCCTGGAAGCCTCCTTCAAGAGGCTCGGAAGCCTCCTTCAAGAGGCCTCAGAAGCCTCCTTCAAGAGGCTCAGCCTCCTTTCAAGAGGCCTCAAGCCTCCTTTCAAGAGGCCTGGAAGCCTCTTTTCAAGAGGCCTGGAAGCCTCCTTTCAAGAGGCTCAAGCCTCCTTTCAAGAGGCCTGGAAGCCTCCTTCCAAGAGGCTCGGAAGCCTCCTTTCAAGAGGCTCGGAAGCCTCCTTTCAAGAGGCTCGGAAGCCTCCTTTCAAGAGGCTCGGAAGCCTCCTTTCAAGAGGCTTGGAAGCATCCTTCAAGAGGCTCGGAAGCCTCCTTTCAAAAGGCTAGGAAGCCTAAATTTATCACTTCTGAGGATGATTTTTAACAGGAAAAGGCAGGAAGAAGAAAGAAGGAAGACAGGAGAAGAAAAAATAAATAAGGACATAAAAAAGAAACAAAAAAATCAAAGGAAGTCGACAGAAAGTAAAAAGTAAAAGAAATATGAACGGAGGAAGTAGAAAAAACAAAGAAGAATGAAAAGAAATAAGTAGGAAACATAATGAGAAGAGAAGAAAAAGGAAGAAAAAGATAGATGAAAGAAGGAAGTAAATAGCAGGACTGAGAGGAAGATGGAGTATTAGGAGGACAATTGGAGGAAGATGGAAGAAAAAGGAAGAAAGAAAAAAAGAAGGAAGAAGCACCGAGAATAAAGGAAGAAAGATAAAGGAAAAAGGAAGTAGGAAGAAGGAAGTATAGTGAAAGCCAGTGTTGTGCTTAATAATCATCAGACGATCATGATTGCAATTTCCATGTGAAAACTTTTCACGTGAAACCAGTAGGCGAGATGTCGCCGGCAACAACTTCTCAAATTTTGTACTCAAACGATAATAAACATAGAATTTTCATTCAATAATTAATCTTCACTAATATCAGTCAATTGTCAACAGTCCCGTTATATCTTCTATTTGGCATTATGGTAAGGAAAAAGAGTTCAAAATGTAACGGTAAATGCTTTAAATCAAGATACGATTTTCAAAAGATTCTTAATCGCTGGCGAGTTTTTATCACTTGATAATTTAAAAGTAAAATCGCGGGTGAGTTTGATCATTTTTGATTTTTCGAAAATTTGATTTTTCCCATCCCTGAAGTGGAAACAAAAAACGAAGTGAGAATGTAAAAGAAAAAGGAAGAACAAAGACCAAAGTATAAAAAAGTTAAAGGAAGAAAAAGGAAGCAGAAGAACGAAGAAAGAGTGATGTCAAAAAAGGACGGATGAAAGAAGCAAGATGGAAGAAGGAAGAATATAGAAGGAAGAAATGTGAGAGAAAGGAAAAAGAAGAAATAAATAAGGAAGCAGAAAGAAGAAGAAAGAAAGAAGCAGGAAGAGCGAACAAGTTGGATAAAAACGAAGGTAAAAAGAAGATGAAATAAGGATGAAGGAAAATCACAGGAAGGAAGGAAATAGAATCAAGAAGGATGGAGAAAATGGAAAAAAGGAATATGGAGGAAAGAAAAAAAAAGTAGGAAGAAGCATGAAAGAAAAAGGACGGAGGTAGAAAGAAGAACGAAGAAGGCAGAAGGTAGTAAAAACGGAATAGCAGTAGAAAGAAGAAGGAAGAAGGAAGAAAGAAGAAAAAAGAAGGAAAAAGGAAAGAGAAATAGAGAAGAAGTTAAAAAAAAAGAAGCGCAAAAGAAGATGGAAGAAGGGAGGTTGAATGATGAAAAATTGATGAAAAAAATTAAAAAAGGAAGTGAAAGAGATGAAAAGAAAAACATAGGCATATAAGAAGGACAGAGGATGTCGAAGGAAAGAAGAAGGAAACAGAAAAAAGGGAGAAAGCCTTATGCTTTCGAATTATTATTATTATTATCGTCTTTATTTAAGAGGTTTTCAGCCCTTGGCTGGCTCACCTCTGGAGCCATAAGGACGAAGGAAAGATAAAGAAAGGAGAAAAGGAGAAGAAAAAATAAGAAGGATGAAGAGAACAGAGGGAAGAAGAGAGAAGAAAGAAAAAGAAAGAAGATGTAGGCAAAAGCAAAACAAAGAATTAAGAAGAAAAACGGACATGTGGAATAATAAATATGGAGGAAGAATGAAGAGAGGGTGATAAGAGGGAGGAGCACGAAGAATGAAAGCAGGAAAGCAGGATTAAGGAAAATCAAAGAGAAAAGTAAGAAAGAGGAAAGACGAAATAAGTAAGAAGGAAGAATGAAGAAGAGGAAGGAAGAAGAAAGAGAAATGAAAAGAAAGCAGGAAAAAAGGAAAAAGGGAGAAATCAGGAAGATAAAGAAGAAAGAAGGAAGAAAAAAGAAAGAAGATGGAAGAAAAAAGAGGAAAAAATGATTAAGGTAGAAAGACAAAGGAAGACGGAATAATGAATAAGGGAGAAAGAAGAAGTATGAAAGAAGGAGGAAATACAAGGGAGAAGCAAGAAGTAAGAAGGAAGAAAGAAAAAAAAAAAAGGAATTGGTGAGGAGGGCGAAGAGGAAGGAAAGTGAATAAAAAAGGTACACATAAATAGATGAAGAAAGCAGAAAAAAGATAAAGCAAGGGAAAAGAAAAAGCACAGATAAAAGAAGGATGATAGATTAAAAAAAAAGATATATGGGAAAGAAATGAGAGGAGGAAGAAACAGCAAAAAGGAAGAAGGAACAGGAAGATGGAAGGTGGAAGAAGGAAGAAAGAAAAAGGAAAAAGAAGGTAGGAATAGAGAAGAATGACGAAGAAAGAAGAAGAGAGAAGATAATATTGAGAATCAAGGAAAAAGTCAGAAGAGAGAAGGAAGAAGGAAGATGGAATAAAAAAAGATAACGGAAGCAAAAGAAAGAAGAAGGAAGAATGAAAAACGAAGGCAGCTGGAAGAAGCAAGATGGAAGTAAACAGAGTGAGAAAGGAGGAAAAGGGAAGAAAGGCGAAAGAAGAACAATGTAAGCAAATGATCAAGGAAGGTAATAGAAGAAAAAAAGAAGAAACAAAAACAAAAATCAAAACAATATGAGTGAGTCTTTTCTAGCGTGTTTTGAGCATAAGCATAATAATAAGAGAGCATAAGCAAAATAATAAGAGATAGTATTTTTATAATTCCTTCAGATCCCACAGTCCGATTTGGTCAATTTTCACTAGTACACAATGGGACAGGAATTCCCGTCGAATGAAACTTGTTGCGAGAAATTCGAGTGTGCCTACAAAATATACATTCACGCACACATAACAGACATCAATTCAATTCGTCGAGCTGAGTCGATCGGTATATAACACTATAGGTCTCCGAGCCTTCTTTCAAAAGTTTGGTTTTGGAGTGATCATGTAGACTTTACGTATACTTAGTATACGATAAAGGCAAACAGGAAACGAAAAAAGGAAGTAGGGAGAAAGAAAAAGAAAGAAGGAAGGTTGAATGATAAAAAATAAAGAAGAAAGGAAGAAAAAGAAAAAAGTAAACAATCAGTAGAAAGAAAAGGAAGAAAACGAAAGATGGAAAAAGGGAGAAGGAAGATGAAAGAAGGAATTAGAAAGATGGGATAATGAAGAATGAAATAGGGAGATGGAGGAAGGGAAAGGAAAAGAGAAAATAAAATAATAAAAAGAAAAAGGAAGGTGACAGAAGATAATAGTAAATAGGATGAAAAAGTACGAAACAAGGGGAAGAAAAAAGGGAGGAAAAACAAAAAAAACAAGGAAACAGGAAGAAATGAAAAGGAGGAGAGAAAAAATAGGAAGGAATAAAATAAAGAAAACGTTAGAAGAAGGAGAAAGAACACATACATAAAACGCGTCGCGAGACTGGACACAACACTTATAGTTCTTACAATGGAAAAAAGGTTTTTTTTTAAATTACCTTTTTGTCGACCTGTTTCTGGCTCGATTCTGCCCATTTACAGGACGTGGTCCAACTGGTTACAAAACGGGACGATTGCATTTTTGTACTTGGCACAGTACACGTCGAAAAGAGATAGCTTCACATTATTTTTTGTTTCGTCAAGTGGAAGCGGGAAGATGATATTGGGGCTTCAATTTCATTCATTAGCGGCTGTTTGGCAGTGGAGATGTATAGAGATTCCCAAGCGTTTAATTGGGAATACTTCCTTACGCGCTTTTTTTTTAGAGGAGAAGAAGGAAGATAGAAAATGAGGATGAGGAATATAATGAGGATGAAGAATATAATGAATAAAAATAAAATAAAATGAATGAAGGAAGAAGAAAGAAAGTAGAAATCAAAGGAAGAAGGAAGCAGAAGAAATAAGAAACAAAAAGAAAAAGAGAAGATATAAAGAAAGATGGAAAAATAGCAAGAAGGAAGACGGTAGATTGAAAAAGGGAGAAATAAGAAGGATGAAATAATATAAAAAAGGAAGTAGTAAGAAAAGGATTGAAAAGAAATTGGAGAATCAAGATAAAAGGATGAAAAGGCAGAAGATAAAGACGAATGAAGGATGATGAAAAAGGACAGATGAAAGAAGCAAGATGGAAGAGTGATGAAGACAGAAGGAACCAGTGTGAGAGTAAAAAAAGAAGAAGCTGCATTAAGAAGGAAAAGGGAAGAAGATTGAAAAAAAAGGAAGAAGGAAAAAGGATAACGGAAGACGGAGAAAAAAAGAAAACAGTAAGAAACAGAAGAGAAAAAGGGAGATAAAAAAAGAGGAAGAATGAAGACGGTAGCAGAAGAAAACAGAAGACGAAAGAAGGATCCATTGTGAAAGGAAAACAGAAGAAGCCACATTAAGAAGGAAAAGTTAGAAGAGAGAAGAAGATGGGTAAAGGAAGAAGGAAAAAGGATGACGGAAGACGGAGACAAAAAGAAGAAAAAAGGAGAAAGAAGAAAACAAAAAGAAGAAAGAAGGAAGAAAGAAGAAAGAAGGAAAAAAAAGGAAAGAAGGAAGAAGGAAGAAAGAATTAAGAAGATTAAAGTAAGAAATAGGAAGAAGGAAATAAGGAATAATGACGTAGACAAAGGAAGAAGGAAATAGGAAAAAATGGAAGAAAGATAGAAAGAAGAAGGAAATTAGAAGAAGGAAGAAGGAAAATGAAAGAAAGAAGAATGAACGTCCAACGAATAAAAAAGAAAGCAGAAGGTAGAAAGAAAGAAGGAAGAAAAATGTAGGAAGAAGAAGGACGAAGAATGGAAGCAGGAAAAGCGAAGAAGGAAAAAGAAAGAAGGAAGATGGAAAAGGAAGTAGGAAGAAGAAAGAAGAAAGAAGGAAAAAAAGAAGGAGGGTTCAAGGATAAAAAATTAAAGAAGATGGATGAAGGAAAAAGAATAATGAAGCAAAGAAAAAAGGAAGTTAGAAGTGAGGAGGAAGAAGAAAAAGGAAAAAAAGGAACGAATAAGAAAGATGGAGGTGTGAAGAAAGATTAAAAAGAAACGAAAAAGAGAGAATGAATCATGAACAAGAAAGAAGGGTGAAGGAAGAAGGATAAATACAAAAAATAAGAGGAAAGAAGGAACCAGAAGAAAGAAGCAAGTTGGAGGAAGGAGAAAGAAATAAAGAAGAAGGCAGAAAAGAGAAAGAAGAAGGAGACCCTTTTCGTCATTTTGTCTTTTTGCTTCGAGATATTGCCATTTCCGTGAAAACGGTACTGGATTGGCCATAAAGCCTCAACAAATGTCACTTTCGCAGAACACCTGGAACCTATTACAAATTGGCCAGTAAGTCTTACGGTCCTCGAAATGTATCTTTAATATAGATTCTATTTTCATCGTATTGGGAATTGGGACATGAATTTTGACACCCATATTTGGCATAGTTCCAGATGGTTCAAAAACCGGCCCGTCCTCGAGGGCCCTTGGAACCTGCTATAAGGGTGGCAACGGATACTATCACCTTGGACATGTTTCTGTAATCATCGTCTCGCAAAGCCATGAAAATAGATACCCATATTTGCATTATACCGATCTGTTATCAATTCATCATGTTCCTGGAACCGTTTTCACGGAAATCGTCATATCTCTGCGTAGTTTTGTATGGATTCTTGATCTACAGCCAGCATTGGTCGGCATATTAGTTTTAGTTTTTGGAGAAAATTTAAAACATGATGAAACTTAATATCACATAAAATGACAAGCAGTACAAAAATGCATTTTGAACATACTCTCGGAAAATCCGGAACATCTCCGGTGACCAAGCCCTAGTCTGAAGTTTTAAATGTGGATAGTATACTAAAGTCCTCTTTTGATGGTCCCAATTTTATAAAAATCGGATTATTCTAAACAAATTTATGTTGGTTGGAATTTCGACAAAATTTTACCTATCTCAACCTTTTTGTCTTATCCCTGAATCTGAATTTTCACAGGAATTTCTTTTTAAACTACATATGAAATTTAATTCTTGCAAAATAAAATCAATATCTCGTAGAAATTTGAATGAGTTTCTTGTGATAAGTAGAATAAATTAAATTTCCGCATGATAAAAAGTGTCATACTAATATATGGATTATCAATTTAAGGAATTCCTTGTGCATGGTTTTCTCATTTTCAGGTTTCATGACAGACAAAGGCATTCTCACCTCTGATTCGCACATTTCAGATTCCCTCCACTGTGCACCGTATTGTGGCGAACCACATGCCACGTCAGCGGCAATGATTATCCTCATCCATCGCAGCAGCAGCACCAACAACAACAGTGCGAATAAATAGAGAATGGCAGCGATTCACACTCCACAACTGTCCCCATCGCCGTCATCGGAACCACCGTTGAAGTCTTCCAGCTGCCGCCGCGGGCCAGTCACTGGGCTACGTTGCGTATGGATTTTTATTCCCAACCAACCAACCAACCTCCAAAGGGGAACAACAGCCGCAGAATGTGCGTGAACGCGTCTTCGCGAGATAGTTAAAATCGTGCAACGGATAACCAGGCTCAGTTTGATAGACGATATTATGAGAGCAATGAAATGAAAATAACTCCATCCCGCGGCTAACCGATTGCACTTTGAATATGGGCTGCTCACTGGTGAAGTTGACGTACTAATGACGATGGTACTCTTCTCGGTGCTGAGGTCGCCATCACCTGGAATTCGGTTAGGTGAGGTTAGGTCTGCGGATCGGTTTCGACGCGTTGGCTTTGTTTGATTTTTTTTACGTTTTAAATTGTTAAAGAGGATCAGCCAAAGGGAGCAGGTTGTGGTATTTCTGTCAATTAAATCAGTGAGGTGGGGGAAATAAATGTCGTTTTCGGTTTCGGTTTATTCTGCACTGATTTCAGACTGCAGTAAAACGATCCATTATTCGATAGGATGAGATTCTTCAAATCTTATGCCTCACTCTACAGTTACTGTTGGTCTCGAATACAATGCAAATGCAACATCTAAAAAACAAATTTAAATACTTGCAAAATGTTAAACTTTTCTTGTCTAATCTATTCAAACAAACTTGAAGAAATCACCAAACAGATTCTTTGCCTTGAATCAAGTCGTCTTGATCCAAACATTGAGGGGAACTGCAATCAATTTCCGTTAATGTCCTAATTTTATGCAAACAATAAAAATTAAATTTTACTTAATTGGTATACGAACCAGGGAACCCTCCCGCTCCCTTTTGAATATGTGATTGCAAAATTGAGTTCTTCGATTTATGGTCCCCTACGATGGAGCAGTCCGGTACCACTTCCGACCAATAAATCGCCAATAAATCATTCCCCATTTGTCAGTCAAAGTGTTTATTTCTATTTAATAACCTTTCCATTCCGGGACAAAGTGGCAAATCACGTGCAAACCAGCCTCGGCAGCCGACAACATCGACCAAGACGACGGCGGCGGCGCGCCGACGACGAAGACGACGATGATCGCTCGCCCAACAACGCTGTCGCGGCAGCCGGGTTACCTACCCGGGAGATGATCTCCAATCTATGAACCATCGCCGCATCCGCCGCAGCGTCCGTCGCGCCGTCTTCACGTGAGCCAATCCCATCGCGCGCGGTTGGTAGCCGCTTTTCGTGCACACAGTCAGCTCGCTCTTGCGAATCAGATTGATAACGAATTCGTTAGATTTCGAGGCAAATATTTGTTTTATGTATCGCCGGGGAACTTTTCTGAAGCCAAAACGTTGATACGCATCTGTAGGTTGACTGTAAAGAGCACGGCCAAACGCAGTGCCAGTTGCGATCTAACGCAATGCGCGTAGTTACGATCGTGCTAGGAAGCGGCATGGAACAAACGCAACGCGAACTAAACGAATTGCGGGGACTGGAAAAATATTACAACCTTTTATGGATAATTCAAAACATTAATTCAATTTGTAACCACCGCGTGGCTGCGATCTACTCTCGAAGCCAATGTAAACGCCGTAATACATGTTCGCTATAGCTTTACCCTTTTTTTACCCACCTCATCAGGGCAGACCTCGGGTTCGCAAGCACAGAGAGTGTGATTTGTATTTCTAATCACCTGACCAAAACGCAGCGTACTGCAGCACCTATTGATGCCCCAAAGCTTGGATATGTTGACCGGACCCGGCGACGAAGAAGACTGCGGCTGCGTGCCATTTTCAGTCAATTTGCCACTCATTTTACACCATCCCACAGAGAAACAAATTTTTACAATGTAGACGTGAATCTGTATGGCTGTTTATCGCATTTTTCAATGATTGATTGGAGTCATATATTCATTAAAAAGAGGAAGTTGAATCTGATTTACTTTCAATTTCGATTGATCAAATGTTATCCATCCAATGTGGAATCATCCTATTTCCTTACAAAGGTGTCAAACGGATTGATTCCGAAGAATAATAATCAGAATAAGAATACCAATCCAAATCTTAATCCGAACAAAAAAAAATACAAGATCCTAAAAATTCAAAAACAAAAAGAGCGAGAGAATAGAAAAACATGAAAGTCTTTCAGAACAAGGATTAAAACCAGAATCAAATCACAGTCGTCATTAAATTAGGAATCAATATTAGAATCATGATCAGAATTAGAATCTGAATCAGCGACCGAATAAGAATACTAATCCAAATCTGAATACTGATCCGAATCTGAATCTAAATCTTAATCTGAATACGAACTTGAATCCAAATCCGAATCCGAATTAGAATCAGAATTGGAATCAAAATCAAATCCGAATTAGAATCAGAATCAGAATTGGAATCAAAATCAAAGACAGAATCAGAATAGGAACCAGAATCAAAAGCAGGGCCAGAATCTGAATAAGAATCAAAACAATAATTATAATTTGAATCTGCTCCATGATAAGTATAAAAAGCATGAGCAGAATCGAAATCATAATTATAACCAAAATAAGAATTAAAATCGGAATCAAAATCAGAGACTGAATCTGAATCGGGTTCAGAAACAGAATAAGAATCCCAAATAACATTTTTAGTTTTATAACGCTCTTGAAGACCATTATTTACTCTGCAAGAGTGTCTTAAAACCAATAATAAAACCAAAATGTTTCTTGAGTCAGAATCAAATTCGAATTATAACCAGAATCAGAATTAGGATCAGTCAGAAAAAATTGGAATATAAGTTTGAATTGGAATCGAAATCAAAAGCAAGACCAGAATCAGAATTAAAATTAAAATCAGAATCAGAATAAGAAATGCAATGAACTCATAATCGTAACCGGAATCGGAATCAAAATAAGAATATAAATCGGAATCAAAGTCAGAATTAGAATCAAACCATAATTAGAATGAAAACCAGAATCAGAATCGAAAGCGAAATCAGAATCAGAATCGGAATCAGAATCAGAAACGGAATCGGAATCGGAATCAGAATCAAAACCGGAATCAGAATTCAAATCAGAATCATAATAAGAATAGAAATCAGTAGCAGAATCTAAATCAAAATAAGAATCAGTATCGGAATCGGAATCATAATGGAAATTAGAGTTAAAATGAAAATGAATATCAAAAACTAAATCAGAGTCGGGTTAGGAATCAGAATTAGAATAAGAATTGGAATCAGAGCCAGAATTGGAATCAGAATCAAAATCGAAAGCATACCGAAAGAATCGGAATTACTTATCAGAGGCAGTACAGAATCAGAACCAAAATCATGGTCAGAAGCAGAATTATTGGTCGGTCAGAGTCAGAATAAAATCAAAATAATTATTAGACTCAAAAGCAGGACCAGAATCAAAACCATAATCAGAATTTAAATCAGATTCATGACACGAATAAAACCAAGAATAAGAATAAGAATAAGAATAAGAATAAGAATAAGAATAAGAATAAGAATAAGAATAAGAATAAGAATAAGAATAAGAATAAGAATAAGAATAAGAATAAGAATAAGAATAAGAATAAGAATAAGAATAAGAATAAGAATAAGAATAAGAATAAGAATAAGAATAAGAATAAGAATAAGAATAAGAATAAGAATAAGAATAAGAATAAGAATAAGAATAAGAATAAGAATAAGAATAAGAATAAGAATAAGAATAAGAATAAGAATAAGAATAAGAATAAGAATAAGAATAAGAATAAGAATAAGAATAAGAATAAGAATAAGAATAAGAATAAGAATAAGAATAAGAATAAGAATAAGAATAAGAATAAGAATAAGAATAAGAATAAGAATAAGAATAAGAATAAGAATAAGAATAAGAATAAGAATAAGAATAAGAATAAGAATAAGAATAAGAATAAGAATAAGAATAAGAATAAGAATAAGAATAAGAATAAGAATAAGAATAAGAATAAGAATAAGAATAAGAATAAGAATAAGAATAAGAATAAGAATAAGAATAAGAATAAGAATAAGAATAAGAATAAGAATAAGAATAAGAATAAGAATAAGAATAAGAATAAGAATAAGAATAAGAATAAGAATAAGAATAAGAATAAGAATAAGAATAAGAATAAGAATAAGAATAAGAATAAGAATAAGAATAAGAATAAGAATAAGAATAAGAATAAGAATAAGAATAAGAATAAGAATAAGAATAAGAATAAGAATAAGAATAAGAATAAGAATAAGAATAAGAATAAGAATAAGAATAAGAATAAGAATAAGAATAAGAATAAGAATAAGAATAAGAATAAGAATAAGAATAAGAATAAGAATAAGAATAAGAATAAGAATAAGAATAAGAATAAGAATAAGAATAAGAATAAGAATAAGAATAAGAATAAGAATAAGAATAAGAATAAGAATAAGAATAGGAATAAGAATAAGAATAAGAATAGGAATAGGAATAGGAATAGGAATAGGAATAAGAATAAGAATAAGAATAGGAATAGGAATAGGAATAAGAATAAGAATAGGAATAAGAATAAGAATAAGAATAAGAATAAGAATAAGAATAGGAATAAGAATAAGAATAATCTCACGTCTCACGTCTCACTCATCATTTCTCACTTTTCAAAAGAACTATTAGGCCAACTTCTCACTTCCCACTCCTCATTTCACTTTTTAAAAGAACTATTCGGCCTAATGATCCTTTCGGCCAAATGACCCTTTTAGCCTAATGACCTTTTCGGCCAAATAACCCATTCGGCCAAACGACCTTTTCGGCTAAATGACCTTTTCGGCCAAATGACCTTTCGGCCAAATGACCTTTTCGGCCAAATGACCTTTTCGGTCTAATGACCTTTTCGGCCTAATGACCTTTTCGGCTAAATGACCATTTCGGCCAAATGACCTTTTCGGCCTAATGATCCTTTCGGCCAAATGACCCTTTTGGCCTAATGCCTCTTCCGGCCAAATAACCCATTCGGCCAAACGACCTATTCGGATAAATGACCCTTTCTTCCAAATGACACATTCGGCCAAACGACCCTTTCGGCCAATGACCTTTTCGGCCAAATGACCTTTTCGGCCAAATGACCTTTTCGACCTTATGCCCCTTTCGGCCAAATGGCTCTCGGTCGAATGGGTTTCGGCCAAACGACCTTTCCCCGACTAATAAACAAAATCGGAAGCAGAATCAGAAAAAGGTTCAGAATCGGAATCAGAAACAGAATCGAAATCAGAATCAGATTCGTAATCGGAATCAGGACCGGAAACAGAATTTGAATGGGAATTAAAATTAGAAGCAAAATCTGAATTGAAATCGAAATCAAAATCAGATTCAGAATCTGAATCAGACGCAGGGCCAAAATAAGAATCAGAATGAAACTCAGAAGCACAATAGGAATCACCATTTGAATCAATCGGACTCAGATTTAGAATCAGATTCAAAATGAGAATAAGAACCGGACTCAGAATCAGAATCAGAATTAGAATCTGAATGGAAATCAAAAGCTAAATCGGAATTAGAATCAAAATCAGAAGCTCAATGAGTCGGACTAGGAATCAGAAATAGAATCAGAATCGAATCAGAATTTGAATTGTATTTGGAATTGAAATCAAAAGCACGACTAGGATCAGAAGCAGAATTAGAATCACAAATCAGAACTAGAAATAGAATCAAAATCAATATCAGTCATAACAGGAATCAGAAACAGAATCAAATTCAAAATGAGAATAAGAAACGGATTCATAATCAGAATCAGAATAAGAATAGAAATGAGAATTAAAATCAAAACTAAATAGGAATCGGATTAAGAATCAGATTCAGAATCAAAATAAGAATAAGAATTAAAATAAATAATTAAAATAAGAATCAGAAACAAAAATAAAACCAAAATCAATATGAAAATCAGAAGTAAAAACGGTTTCGGAATCGGAATCAGAATCAGAATCAGAATCGGGATCAAAGTCAGAATAAGAATCAATCCATAATTATAATAAAACTAGAATTGAGATCAAAATAAAAACAGAATCGGAAGCGGAATCATAATTAGAAGCAGATTAGAAATCGAAATCAGTTTATAAATCAGAATCAGAATTGAAATCCGAATCCTGACAAGAATTAAAACTAGATGCGGAATCGGAATCTAAATCAAAACAAAAATCAGAATCGGATTCTAAATCATAATTATAATCAAAATTAGAATTAAAATGGGGATCAAAATCAAAAGCTTAATCGGGATCGGAATAAGAATTGATATCAGAATTATGACTAAGTAGAATAATAATCAGTAGCAAAATCGGAATTGAAATCAAAATAAGAATCATTATCGGAATCAGATGCAGGATAAGAATCAGAATAAGAATCAGAATTGGAATCAAAATTAGAAGCAGAATCGTAATCGTAATAAAAAAAACCGAATCAGAATTCGAAACGAAATCGGAATTGGAATCGGTATCTGAATCAGAGTCATAGTCAGAATCGGATACGAAATTGAAATAAGAATCAGACTTATAATCAGAAGATGAATCAAAATGGAAATCAAAATCAAAAGTTAAATCGGAAAAAGAATCGGATTAAGAATCAGAATCGTAATTAAAATAAGAGTCAGAATGAAAAATAAGATCAGAATCAATTTTAAAATCAGCATTTAAACCGGTATCGGAATCAGAATAAGAGTCGGAATCAAAGTCATAATAAAGATCAATCCATAATCAGAATGAAAACTAGAAGCAGAATCGGAATTGAGATCAAAATAAAAACAGAATCGGAAAAGGAAAAAAATGTATGAATTAAAGAGCGAAAGAATACAAAAACACGAAAGTCTCTCAAAACAAGAATGAGAATAAGATTTTTTTATTCTTCATTAAAAAAGGATTGCTGCCCTAGGCTGGCTCACCTCTGGAGTATTAAAACAAGAATCATGATCAGAATAAGAATCAGAATCAAAACCCGAACTAGAATCCGAATCCGAAAATACAAATCAGAATTTGAATACGGACCCAAAACTAAATCTGAATCCGAATTCAAATACAGAATTAGAATCAAAATAAGAAACAGAATCGTAATCTGAATCGGAATAAAAACTAGAATCAGAATCAAAGTCCAAATTAGAATCCGAATCTGAAAAAAAAAATCTGAATACGAATCCGAATCTGAACCTAAATCTAAATCAGAATCCGAAACCGAATCCAAATCCAAATCCAAATAAGATTCAGAATTATAATCAGAATCAAAATCAGGGACAGAATTAAAAGATATAATTAGAATTCGAATCAGCATCATGATAAGAATAAAAAGTCAACTCAAAATCAGATTCGTAATCGGAATCAGAATCGGAACTAAAATCAGTAACAGGCAGAATAGAAATCAGAAAATAATCAGAATCAGAACCAAAGGCAGAATCATAATCACAGTCAGAATAGAATAATAATTAGAATCAAGAGCTGGACCAGAATGAGAGTAAGAATCAAAACCATAATCAGAAATTAAATAAGAATCACGATCAGAATAAAAACCAGAATGAGAATCAAAATCGGAATCAAAATCAGAATCGGAATCCTAATCAGAAACAGAATCGATATAAGAATTTCAATTAGAACCAAAATCAGAAGCAGGACCAGAATCAAAATCTAAGTCAGAATAAGAATTAAAAGCAGAATTAGAATCAAAATCGGAATCAGAAATAAAACCAAAATTAAAAGCAAAATCGAAATTGGAATCAAAATCAGAATCAGACGCAAGACCAGAGTTTGAATCAGATTAAAAACCAGATGAAAATAGGAATCGGAATCTGAATTAAAACTGAAAACAAAATCAGCATAAAAATAATCATATATCAATAATCATAAAAATAATCATATTGGGAATAATCATGGTTGGAGATAAAATCCGAAACTAAATCGGAATGGGAAACGGATTTAAAATGATAATCAGAATCAGAATCAGAATCATAAGCAGAACCACAATAAGAATAAGAACCGAAACCATACTCTGAATTTGAATCAGCATAATGATAAGAATAAAAAGCAGAATTAGTATAAAAATCAGAAGCTGAATCGGAATCGGATTCAAAATCAGAATTAGAATAAGAATCGAAATCATAACCAGAATCAGAACTAGAATCAGAATCAGTGTCTCATAGTCAGAATCGGAATCTGAATTTGAATTGATTTTGAAATCAAAGAAGGACCAAAATCGGAACTGAAACCAGAATCAGAATTAGAAATGGAATCAAAATCGGCATCAGAATCGTGAATGGTTCGAATTAATATTTTGATTCCGATTCAGTATCAGCTTCAAAAATAAAATCTGAATAAAAATCCGTTGCGAAATCGGAATCAGAATCAGATTAGAATTAGAATCCAAGTAAAATTCTAAACCCTTATAGCAATTTGAATTCAAATCAGAATCCTAACCGAAATTCAAATTAGAATCGAAATCAAGATAAGAAGCATAATCGGAATTAGAATCAGTACCAGAGACAGAAGCAAAATCAGAATAAGAATAAAATTTAAAAGCAGATTAGGAATTGGAATTAGAATCGGAATCAGATTTGAAACCAGAATCAAAATCGGAATCGCATCAGAATCAGAATACAATTCGAAATTAGTATCAGAATCGAAATTGGAATTAGAATCAAAATCCGAATCAAAATCAAAATCAGTATCAGATTCAGAATCAGAATCAGAATAAAAAACAGAATCAGAATCAAATTTTTAAACGGAATCAGAAAGAGAATTGTAATTAAAATTGGATTTCAAATAAGATTCAGAATAAAACAATTTTAATTTTTTTTCAAATAATTTTACATAATATTCAATCAATCAGAATCGGAATAGGAATCGAAATCAGAAACAGACTCAAATTAAGAAGCAGAATCGGAATAAAAATCAGATTCAGATCAAAATTAAGTCCAGAATTAAAATTCGAATCAAAATCAGAATTAGTATCAGATTCAGATTCAGAATCATAATCAGAAATAGAATATGAAACAGAATCAGACTTAAAATTGGAAACTTAATCAGAAAGAAAATTGGAATCTGAATCGAATTTCGAATAAGAATCAGAATCAAAATTATTGTCAGAATTGGATTCATAATCAGACTTAAAATCAGAAACAGAATCGGAATTGTAATCAGATACAGGATCAGAATCAAAATCAATTGGATCTGAAATTGGCAGCAGGGCCACAATCAGAATCAGAATAAGAATCAGAATCTGAATTGGAAATCTGACGCAGACTAGAATCAGAATCAAAATCAAAGTCGAAGGAAACAGAATATGAATTGGTTCAGAAGCAGGACCAGAATCAAAATCAGAATCAGAATTGGAACCAAAATCGGAAGCGAGACTAGAATCAAAATCAGATTCAGAATCAGAATCAAAATTAGTTTCAGAATCAAAATCCGAATTAAAATCAAAATTAGTATCAGATTCAGAATTTTATCAGAATGAGAATATGATGTAGAATCAGAATCAAAATTGGAAATAGAATCAGAAAGAGAATTGGAATCGGAATTGGATTTCGAATAAGATTTAGAATCAAAATTATTATCAGAATTAAAATAGGAATCGGGATCAGAATCAGACTCAAAATCAAAAGCAGAATCAGAATCTTAATCAGATTCAGAGTCAGAATCAAAATCAGAATTGGAATCAGATTCAGAATCATAATCAGAATCAGAGTCAGAATCGGAATCAGAATCTTAATTGTAACCAATATCAAAAGCTGGACCACAATCAGTATCAGATTTAGAATCAGAATCAGAATAAGAATCAGAATTAGAATCGGAATTTGAAATGGAACCAAAATCAGAAACCAGAATTAGAATCAGAATCAAAATCAGAACCGGAATTAAAATCTGAACCAGAACCAAAATCATAAGCAGGAGTAAATTCAGAATTACAATAGAATCGGAAAACAGAATTTGAAACAGAATAAAAAATCAAATCAAAATAAGAATCAGAGTCGGAATGAGAATCAGGAACCAAAATATGAATTAGGACCAGAATCAGTACCAGAGGCAGTAGAATTAGAATTTGATTCGGGTTTAGAATCAGAATCGGGTTCAAAATTGTAACCGGAATCAGAAATAGAACCAGAATCAGAATTAAAACCCGAATCAAATTTCGAAGTGGAATTGTAATCAGAATTAGATTAGAATTAAAGTCAGAATAAAATTCAGAAGCAGAATAGAAATCTGCATGTGAATCAGAATTAACCGAAAGTAACCGGAATCAGAAGCGGAACCAGAATCGGAATTGAAATCAAAATCAGAATCAGAATCAAAATCAGAAAGGTCGAGAATCAGAATTAGATAAAAATCAGAAGCAAATTACGAATCGAAATCATAATCGGAATAATTTTCCTTCGAAATGTTGGAAGAAGTTCTCTTCGGGTACTTAGTCTTGCAATGCTTACAACTAGTTTTTATTTACCCGACGTTCCGACACGGGGATTGTGTCTTTTTCAGGGGAAGATGAATAGTTTGTCGTCGTATGTTTATTCATTCAGTATCGTTTTGAACATTGTTCAGATGATTACGAAGATTGTCATCAATTTTCATTTTACTAGCTAGAAAAAATGAAAATTGATAACAGTGCTTCCGTAGTCATGTACGGACAATTAGACAAACAGACGGTGCAAGTTAGATTAAACATACGACGACAAACAACAAAAATATTTTCCCATTGAGAAAAACACAACCCCCATATCGAAACTAGTTGTAAAAATCGCAAGACTAAGTAGCCTTTCAATAAATATAATTAAAACGTACAGTCGATCCATAATCAGTTCTCTTCGGAAATTGAAGAATTTTCGTTACATCGAGGAATTACCCTTCGCGAATTCAAAGAATTTTCGAAAATTTTCGGAAATTGGAGGAATTTTGTTCGATTGGAGTGAATTTCATTGAGTTTCCTTCAAGACATCGAAAATTTTTCCTCCATGAATTGGAAATAATTTCACTTCAGGTATTCGGAATATTTTTTATGGAAACTTACTTTTCAGCCCCACTCCCAGTACTTACTTGCTTCGTTCACTGGAAACGTACGAAACACTTGCGACCGCCTCCCATCCACACCATCGGAGTATACGTGCACCGATGCAGATCTGTCGAAATACTTCACAGACATGGAGCGAGGACCTGACACTCCTCCGCAGCTTCTACAGGCCTTTTCATGTGACCCTGACGAGACTGCACTTGTTTACAACCGCTGAACAGGCCCGCAACCCTGAAGCTGTCACCTTCATAGAAGAACTGTCAATTCACGATAAAATCAGCTGAGTAATTCTCGCTGAAACCGGGCCACTATTTACACGAGGTTCTTAAAAATGCCTAGATTTATATTCTTTCGAAAGCTTTCGGCAAGTATATTAAGGATCCGAGTTAAATTCTGCAGAAAGATGAACCCCTCGTTAGTTCTACACGAAATCATTTTAATTGACCCCTCGATTTTCGTCAATTCTTGACTCACCAAAACTATCATAACTCCAACATTTCTCAACCGATCGTAGAGATCAGCATATCGTTGGAAAGTGTATGTGTTGGCAATTACTCAGTTCGTCGAGCTTATTCGATTGGTATATAAACGCTATGGGTCTGGTTTTTTAGTGTAATAATAGCTTTTGGGACAACTTTGTTGTACGAGAAAGACAAGAAGTAGTCATAGAAATACACCAATTTGTATGCTTTGCATACAAATATTTATGGTTCAATTTTTCAAATAACATTTGCTTGTATACTTACTATTTGATTGATGAATTCCTTGAAAACAGTTTATTAGACAGTTCAAACACTTTTCAACCCATCGAAATCAATGCACATTGCACAGTGGTGGTGTCTCCACTCTTATTAAGCACGGCCATTACCGATCGTGACAGCAATTGGTTGTTGCGGTGAATCAACGTTACATTAAAAGTGTCAACACTTGTCTTCTCGACTGAAGGCGGCGTCCGCAGAACTGAATTAACTACGCGAGCTGGTGGACGACGACGGTGGAATCTAGCCCACTAATTCGATTAACTTTGTTCCTCTCTTGGCGAGAGTGGCGCTTACGTTTGGTTGGTCCAGCAGCGAACGCGGCGAAATGCATATGGCCCAGTCCATTCCCGCTTGCACCAGGGTGCTGTCCGATTATATTAGATTTTTTTCTCTGTCACCGCTAGGATTTCTTTTGCGACAGCTTGTAAAGCTGTACTAATATAAGGGTCCCCAAACACACGCGACGCGACAAACGCGACGTGATTCTATCGCTTGGCGACAGCGATTCTGTCGCCGTTGGTATCGAAGCGTAACAGAACATTGCCTGCAGCGACCCAACGATAGAATCGCGGCGACTAGTTGTCGCTGTCGCGGCGATGAAATCGCTTAGGTCTGGGGAGCCTATAAAATAAAACAATTCGAAGAATTACTGATTTTAGTCAAAACATGCTTTGTGCGATTCATGTGACATACTTCGTGATCGACAATAATGCGAACTTAGATCTCAGATTTTTACAAAAAATCGGAAAATCTCCTATTTTATTGAAAATTCTTGCCTTTTCACAGGACGTTTCCATATTGGTCGCACCCCAACTCCACAGCTCGAGTTCAGATTTCAATTTTTGCTTCACTAAATGTGAGCGCGTTTCAAATAGCCCTTCTGTCGGTTTCTGGTTTCTGGAAATTGAGCGTTCGGTTGCGCTGCTGATGGCTTCGTGTAGTGTTGCAAAAGGCAGCGCTCCTGCACCAGCACAGCTCGACTTCCAATAAAAGTTGAGTTTAATTAAAATATCTTCGCACCCTCGAACTTTAGAAGCGCATAGTGGACAACAGGTCCTCAGGAGTGGGGGTAATTTGTCGCCGTCCTCTCGCCTGTGAGTCTCTGTGTGTATGTGTTCGGCTGGTGCTGCCGCTTAATTTCATTTTTTCTTAGTTCCCATATCCCTTGAGGAGGGATCCTGGGTGAGAGGGTGAGTATTTTTTTGCCATTTTCATCCTTTGACACTTGGTTATCTGCGTTGGGTAGAATGGAGAAGATTTGCAAGCAGTCGTTTTTAATTGTAGCTGCTATGCATGTTCACTGCAGCATACCAATTGTTCTGACTTATTTGGCCAGACAACTTAGAGTAATAGAAAAACCCAGATTAATCCACCTAGCGGTGATGGTGCCTTTCTCGTTCGTTCAAAAGGTTTGGAAAAATCTCAAATAACAAACAATATGTGGATTGGTCTTATTTTTCATATTTTTTATATGCATAAAAAAATTTTCGCCAAACGCAATTTGTTCCAAACAAATCGGATGAGCATAAGAGCAAAAATGGCATTTTATTTTGTAGTATTAAATTAGTATTTTCGCCATAACTTTTGACCCAATTGTATGATCCGGCCAAGTTTCTATACGAAACAATGGGACAAGATTCTGCGTCGAATGCAATCTGTTGTGGGCGACCTGGAGAAGCACACATATTGCACATCAATCACAGTAACTTATATATGACCGGATTCAGTCACTATATGGTTACTGCAACCAGATTTGTTGAACTTGTGTTGCTTGGGGGGGAATAGATGAAGTCTAAGTGCTAAAAAAAATGAGCTAGACTTTTTTGAACTCTTTTTCACAATAAATAGTAATTTGACCATAACATCTAAGCCCATAGTCCGATCTGGCCAATTTTCAATAAGAAAATATGAGACATTCTGCGTCGAATGCAATTTAATGCGAGCAAATCGGTTGAGGATAAGTGCCTGAAAAATGAGTGACATTTTTTACGCGATTTTTTCGTAGGATTTTGTATTTTGGCCATAACTTTCGATCCCATAGTTCGATCTGGCCAATTTAAAAAAAAGGACAGTGGACAGGATTCTGCGTGAATGCAACTTGAGGCGAGCAAATCGGTTGAGGATAAGTGCCCGAAAATGAGTGACATTTTTACGCGATTTTTCGTAGGATTTTGTATTTTGGCCATAACTTTCGATCCCATAGTTCGATCTGGCCAATTTAAAAAGGAGACAGTGGGACAGGATTCTGCGTCGAATGCAACTTGAGGCGAGCAAATCGGTTAAGGATAAGTGCCCGAAAAATGAGTGACATTTTTTACACGATCTTTTCGTATGATTTTGTGTTTTGGCCATAACTTTTGATCCCATAGTCCGATCTGGCCAATTTCAAATAGGAAATAGTGGGACAGGATTCTGCGTCGAATGCAACTTGTTGCGAGCAAATCGGTTGAGGATAAGTGCCCGAAAAATGAGTGACATTTTTTACGCGATTTTTTCGTAGGATTTTGTATTTTGGCCATAACTTTCGATCCCATAGTTCGATCTGGCCAATTTCAAATAGGAAACAATGGGACAGGATTCTGCGTCGAATGCAACTTGTTGCGAGCAAATCGGTTGAGGATAAGTGCCCGAAAAATGAGTGACATTTTTACCCGATTTTTTCGTATGGATTTGTATTTTGGCCATAACTTTTGATCCCATAGTCCGATATGGCCAATTTTCAATAGGAAACAATGGGACAGGATTCTACGTCGAATGTAACTTGTTGCGAGCAAATTGGTTGAGGATAAGTGCCCGAAAAGTGAGTGACATTTTTACGCGATTTTTCGTATGATTTTGTATTTTGGCCATAACTTTCGATCCCATTTTTCGATCTGGCCAATTTCAAATGGGAAACAATGGGACAGGATTCTGCGTCGAATGCAACTTGTTGCGAGCAAATCGGTTAAGGATACGTGCCCGAAAAATGAGGGACATTTTTACGCGATTTTTTCGTATGATTTTGTATTTTGGCCATAACTTTCGATCCCATAGTTCGATCTGGCCAATTTCAAATAGGAAACAATGGGACAGGATTCTGCGTCGAATGCAACTTGTTGCGAGCAAATCGGTTAAGGATAAGTGCCCGAAAAATGAGTGACATTTTGTTGAGTAGTTTTGCGCACACACACACACACACACACATACACACACACATACACACACACACACACACACACACAGACATCACCTCAATTCGTCGAACTGAGTCGATTGGTATATAACACTATGGGTCTCCGAGCCTTCTATAAAAAGTTTGTTTTGAGCGATCTTATAGCCTTTACTGTATACTTAGTATACGAGAAAGGCAAAAATACAAATTGTGAATAATTTTTGCTCATACTTCCAAAATGCTTCCAGCTTTTTATGTGTGGCTTGTGGATGAATGATGAAATCGATCACTGTTTCTTCCGAATTGTTCCACAGTTTATGGAAAAAGGTAACGACAAGAACGGGGAACATGGCCTCAAGAAAAATCAGAAACAAGACGACGTTTCATTCCAGGAAATCCTTTCAAAAACTGTTGGGATTTTCATCTCAAGTCATATACCGGATATCCTCCGAGCAGGTCGAAAGGTTGAGAAATCCGGAGGCCATGTTGTCAGGAAGATCTTCATATTTGGTGGTGCAGCCTGCCTTCTTTCGGCGAGGACAGCCGCGAATTTGGCGCCATTATCGTCAAGAGCAACTCTAATGCAATCAGGAGTCACGCAAGCTTCTCTTTGGATCTGGAATTTGTGACACTACTGGTAGGGTTTGGGTCACCGTAAACTTTTATATCTTAAATTTGTTGATAGTTTTCGGTGAAAACTAAACACAAAATTTCTATTTTACATGACGTTTTGGCCTACTATCTTTTAGCCACCATCAGATCTAAAATGGTTTATTTAGACCATTTTTTTTCATATTGAAGCGACCATCGAGATAGGGAGAGATCAAGGAATGGGAGGAAGATTGAAATGGGTACTAGATCCAAAAAAGCTTGTTGCTGTGAAAAACGACAATAAAACAAATGTCATTTCCTGTTGTTGATGTGTTTGTTATTTTTCAAAGATGGTCTAGTAGCCTAAAATTTTAAACATGTGGACACAAGGAAAAGGAATCCTGAACAAAATGTGATCAGAACCCATCGAGATAGAGAAATATCAAGATAGGGAGGTTGACGAGATGCAGGAAGCCCAAATGTATTTCAAAGGACTGAGGAAATATAGGGAGAGATAACGAGATATAAAACAACTTAACTTTCACCGAAAAATATCAACCAATTTAGGATGTATTTGGAACACTGGCTGCATAGGATGTGCTCCATAGTATACAGCACTCCACAAATTTCCGCAGTACCCTGGGACTCAAACAAAAGTCGTTTGCTGGCATTTATTAGCGAGGATGCTCTTGATCCAGCTTTGGCTGCTTACTCTGTAGCGCTGCAATAACGCAGGCAGAATCCGTGACTTTCAGGACTGATTCATCTGATGGGTAAGTGGCGATAATAAATGGTGCACTGGTCCATCTGTAAACCTATGCTTGAAATCACTGTTACCGAACTTCTGTGTGATTCTGATTTGTCTACCCTTTTGAAACACCAAGATATGGACCTGTTTAAGGTAATTGTGGAGGACTATCAATCGTATCACGGGGGAGAGGGAAAGAGCCGTTTGGCTGTATATCGTTCGGCTGAATGCCATTTGGCCGAAAGTTGTTTGGCGAATGTACCGTTTGGCTGAAAAGACCACTAGGCCAAAAATCATTTGGCCGGAAGAGTCATATAGCCGAATAGGTCATTTTGCGAATAGGTCATTTGGCCAAAAAGGCCATTTGGCCGAGCATGTCATTTGGTCGAATAGGGTCGTTCGGCCGAACTTGTGATTAGTGAAAAGAGAGGCGTCTCCATTCTAGCTTTGCTCTTCTCACTTTACGCAGTGAGAAGTGATAAGTGAGAAATGAGGGGTGAGGGTCATACATCTCACTGTGTAAAGTGAGAAATGTGAAGTAAGAAGTGAGACGTCTCACTAGTCACTTCAAGCTTCTCACTTTTTACAGTGAGATGTGAGAAATGAGGAGTGAGAAGTGAGTAGTAAGACGTCTTACTACTCACTTCGCGCTCCTTATCTCTCACTTTTCACTGTGAAAAGAAGTAGTGCCAAGTGAGAAGTTGGAAGTTGGACTTCTCACTCCTTATTTCTCACATCTCACTTTTCACAGTGAGAAATGGGAAATAAGTAGTCAGAAGTGAGACGTCTTACTTTTCACACCTCATTTCTGACTTGTCAA
The DNA here is from genome assembly GCF_024139115.2 of Armigeres subalbatus. NCBI lineage: Eukaryota > Metazoa > Arthropoda > Insecta > Diptera > Culicidae > Armigeres > Armigeres subalbatus. Next base: position 98,973,174 of record NC_085139.1, on the reverse strand, counting down.
GTGACCTATTCGGTCAAATGACCTTTTCGGCCAAATGACATGTTCGGTCGAAGCTAAATGTCCTTTTCCGCCAAATGTCTTATTCGGCCAAATGTCCTATTCGGCTAACTGTCCTATTCGGCCAAATGACCTATTCGACCGGATGACCCTTCTTCCTGTGGAGAGACTATCGACGCGTACCGGCCATCATGCACATAATCCGATTCCCTTCTGCAAGAAAAGTAGCCAAGTGTTCCCCGGATTATTGGGGTGGGTTGTATACTATTTCGCCGAGAAACATTTCGCGGAATTTTTTTTCGCGGTATGACATTTCGCGGAATGGATCAACTTCCGTGACACATTTCGCGGAATGAACTTTTTGCGGAATGTACCTCACCGAAAATCATTCCGCGGAATGCTATTTGGCGGAAATCAGTTAGAATAATTATCATTCTAATATTTAACGATTTCTGCTTAATTACATGAAATCCGGGCTAATTTTTTTCTGGATTTAATGCAAACCCGAATCCGACCCGTGCCTGAGAATTGTTGCATCTGTAAACCCGTACTGACCTGAACCCAACATAATTTATTTAAGCCCGCACAAAAGTTTTCCCGGAAAATTCAAACTAGATATTTTCTGGTTGTCTGGTTGTCACAATTAACAAAACTGAATAGAAATAATTTTCAGTATTTTGTTTTTAAACCTGTACCTGACCCGAACCCGATATTGTACTATTTTTTTCAAACTCGAACTCCGACCCAAACCCATCGGGTTCGGGTTCGATTCGGGCTGCAAGTTTCAAAACCTGAAGGCCCGGTATAAGGTGAAAGGAGTTGCTAATGTCTTCTTTCAAAGAACACGTCTTTTCCGGTATAAGGCAAAGGTAGGGTAACTTATCTTTAAATGGATGCATTTGTCCGGTATAAGGCGAAGGGAGAGGTAACGACTTCTTTAAATGGATGCATCTACCTGGTATAAGGCGAAAGGAGTTGGCCTTCTTTAAAAGAACGCGTCTGTCCGGTATAAGGCAAAGTGAGTTGTAACGCCTTCTTTAAATTGAAGCATCTGCCCGGTATAATGTGAAAGGAGTTGATAATGCCTTCTTTGAAAGAATGCATCTGCCCGGCTTAAGGCAGAGATAACGCCTTCTTCAAATGGATGCTTCTGCCTGGTTTAAGGCGAAAGGAGTTGATAATGCCTTCTTCAAAAGAACGCGTCTGCCCGGTATATGGGGGAGGGAGGTGTAACGCCTTCTTTAAATGGATGTATCTGACCGGTATAAGGTGAAAGGAGTTGATAATGCCTTCTTTAAAAGAATGCGTCTGTCCGGTATAAGGCGAAGGCAGAGGTAACGCCTTCTTTAAATGGATGCATCTGCCTGTTATAAGGCGAAGGGAGGGGTAACGCCTTCTTTAAATGGATGCATCTGCTCGGTATAAAGCGAAGGGAGTGGATAATGCCTTCTTTAAAAGAATTGTTTGTATAAGGCGAAAGGAGTTGATAATGCCTTCTTTGAAAGAACGCGTCTGCCCGGTATAAGGCGAAGGCAGAGGTAACGCTTTATTTAAATGAACGCGTCTGTCCGGTATAAGGCGAAAGGAGGGGTAACGTCTACTTAAAATGGATGTATCTGCCCGGTAAAAGGGGCAATTGAAATTCCTTAGCCGTGCGGGAAGATGCGTGGCTGCCAAGCAAGACTATGCTGAAGGAGACTGGGTTCAACTTCTGGCCCGGTCTAGGAAATTTATCGAAAAAAAATTCGGCTTTTTAGGTATAACAGTTTTAACGTGTTAATCTCGTGTTTAACGAATGCAAAAAAAATGGTAACCTGGCTTAGAAACCTCGCAGGTAATAATTGTAGGAATGCTGAATGAACAAAGGCTATTATTATTAATATTCCGCGAAATGGTACATTCCGCCAAAAGTCATTCGGCGAAAAGGCACAAACCGCCAAATGTTATTCCGCGAATGTTCAACCGCGAAAATGAATTCCGCGAACTGGTTTTAAGTGAAATGTCATACAATCATTGGGGTGCCCCATGGTGTATTACCAACGACGACCAATATAATATCGTTGGCGTGAATAGGGAAGGAGACGCTGGGCGGCTTAGAACCGAAAAAAACAGCTAACAGCGATTAGAAAAACATGACAGCCAGATCCGCCCCGTTTCGTCTTGTTAGGAACTCGATACTTGGTTCCCTATGAGGACCCTAATGAAAAGTTACGGATGAAGTCAGGAAGGTTCCCAGTGAGCTGCTCAGCTCTATTCTGTTTGAGAACTAGCCGGGCGAAATAGGAATGTGGCCTGTACCCAGAGCGAAAAGCGTGGAGTTGAAAGCCAAGTCTTCTGTCTGCTTCCAAATTTTCACGATGCTGACTAACCTTTCATTGATCTTGAGGTGTAATGACGATGTTACTCGGGATCTGCATCATGCAATTTAGTCCCCAATCGTCTAGGAAGATCATTCCAGGCTCCGTTTAAAAAGTTCAGAAACAGGAATGGACCGTTTGACCGGAACCCATTAGGTCGACACCCATATGGCCGACAGTCATTTTGCCGAAGGTGACACACGCCGAAAAATGTTGTTCGGTCGAACAGGTCATATGTTATGGAAACTCATATGTGAATATGTACGTAATGTGGAAGATATTGATTTGAAAAATGTATTGAGGTAATTACTTTTCTTCGATGGAACTCGAACCCATGACCAGTACGCTAGACTGGTGTTAACCAACTGTTACGAAGGACCTCCGTCGGCCTTCGCAACCTAGCGGCTACTGAACGAGCTCGAGATTCCATTCTAAATACTCACGCTCCTCTAATGTGAACGTGTACTATACACATGTGGAGGTGTTGGCTTGAGAAATGGATTGCGAGTGATTTGACTATGCGTCCAATTTGGGAAGCAATTCGAGCTCGTTCAGTAGCCGCTAGGTTGCGAAGGCCGACGGAGGTCCTTCGTAGCTTAGTTGGTTAAAGCACCAGTCTAGCGTACTGTAGAGTCATTGCGGGTTCGAGTCCCATCGAAGGGAAAGTGGTTACCTCCAATACATTTTTCCATTTTTCAATATGAGTTTCCATAACATTGTAAATTAACGTCCAAGTCGGGTGGTTCAATCCCCGGAAATAGGCAATTAACTTTGATTGAACAGGTCATATGGTCAAACGTGTGGCTTTAACGAACAGGTTCTTTGGCCGAAAATTCCATTTGACCAAATAGATCGTTTGACTGAAAGGGCTATTTGACCAAAACGGCCATTTTGCCAAACGGGTCATACGGACGAAAACATCGTTTGTCCGAACGGATCATACGACCATGAGTGTTTTTTTTTTTGCTAAATGGGTCGTTTAGTTTGCCAAAATATTCGTTTAGTTGGTTAATGTGAGAAATGTAAAATGATTAATAATTGAAAAGTGAGAAGAAATTAAAAAAAGTGACTTCATACTCTTAATTCCTCACTCATACCTTTTCACAATGTGTAGAAAGATTTGTGAAATGGAAAATGTTCACTTCTCACTCCCCATTTCTCAAACTGGTGATAAGGAGGTGGGCTTTGAGTTGACAACTGAGACCGTGACGGAAGGGTTTCTTGTTCGATTATTAGAAAAACTGTCTTCTCTCAGTTTGAAGTCACAAATCAGACTACTCATAATCTTTTATTTTTAACTAGTTTATTTGTGGATTTGGTAGCGCCCGTGGCAAGTGTTTAGATTCTTTTCTGGATTAAAAAAATCAAAATTTCTAACGTTCTGCTGTTGTCTGGTGATTTTTTCGTAGGATGCTGTGTCTGGTTGTCTAAGGGTTGTCACTTGGTTTTGTTTTCTGTATCTGATAGTAAAAAATGAAAAGAAAAAGAAAAAGTGTCAAATATTTTATTTTGTTAGAATTCCTGCAAGTGTTGCGTCTGGTTGGCTAGTCACCGGACAGACAAACAGGGCTATTATATTTATGATACTCAACGAAGATAAATCTTCAGAATACTTCTATAAATGGGCTGAAGTAAACACGAAGTTTGGATATTTATGATTTCTTGTTTAAACATCGAATCCATAACAATTCTTCCCCTTTTATTTAAGTACAAACTGCTCAAACTCCTCCATATTAAGCCAGACGTCGTAGCTTTTGCTCTGGTTCTATGGCCGATGATTTCATTAGGGTTGTTAGGGTTAGGCGTCTAACTACGACATTGGGGAGGCTCCAGCTCAAATTCTCCTTCTTGGGAACCTTATTTGGTCACGATGTGCCATTATTTCCGCAAGTTTTCAGTAAGTATCTGAAAGATATTTTTAGAATATCTTTTAATAAATATTGCTTTGATTCATCTCTGCTTTGTTGTGGGATTATTTATTATTCTTGATACCAAATGGTATCTCCAGCCACGTCTTTAGAGCATTTTCGACGATATTCCCTGCCAGAACTTGGAATAATCTCTCTTCATCTGGCCTCTTGTGTTGTTAAGCATTGTTTGTATGTTTTTTGGGGTTTAATAAATCTAAAATAGTTTTTGGTTTGTAGGAAAATATTTTTCTGACGGAAAACAACCGGTCGCTTTCGTCATATTGTAGGTTCTAAAATTAAATAAAAATAAATTAATTCTAGTCCCTCCAAATCTAATTCCCTGATTTTCAGGTTCCAGTAAGAAATTTCTTTTAGCACTTCCTTCAACAGTTCTTTCACTAATCGCTCTGCTTGCCCATTACTTGATGGTAGTAGTATATGGCGGACTTTTTCATCACTTTGATGTCCTGGGCCTTTCTAGAAATGCTACAAAACCGCTTTGAATCAAAAAGGATATCTGGACCCATTGTCCGAGACTAAAATGTCAGGTGCAGCCCGGAAACGAGCGAAAAAGGGCAATTTCATTTTTTAAAACTTTGTTGACAAATCAGATCCACTTCTTCTTTCATCCATTCAATTTCAATCCATTTGGAGAAGCTGTCCACTATTAACAGGTAAGTATGATGTTTAAAATAAAAAAATCTATGTGGTATTCCTCTACTGAACGGATTCACGTTGTCGGGATCCATTTGGATGTGCTTTTTTGATGTTGAGAGATGGCCATTAGACTGGCCCAGCTTAGTATGGGGAGAAAAAATGTTGTCGAATTCCACGGGGCACCCCCCAGGATTGTGTCTTTGGGTGAGAAAATCAATCTCTGAAAATTTCAGCTCAATTGCTTGTTGCATAAGCTGGCGCATTTGATTTGAAGTTTGTATGGGGATTTCAGCCAAAATGTATAGGAAAATACACCTCCGTCACTCATTCGATCTGAAAATTGGTTCTGATTGCTCAATTGACCTCAGAATTGCAAAAAACGGCAGTTGGTGTGCTACAGAACAATTTCACAGAACATTGTATGATGATTAAATGAACTTTTATATAGTTTTCGGCTGTTTAATTAGGAGCTGAATTGTGTATTTTTGGATTCATTGATCAAATCGTATCAGCCGAAACCTATATAAAGTTCATTCAATCATCGTACAATGTTCTGTGAAATTGTCTGTAACATACCAACTGCCCTTTTTGCAATTCTGAGCTCAATCAAGCAATCAGAACCAATTTCCAGATCGAATGAGTGTCGGTAGTGTAATTTCCTATACATTTTGGCTGAAATCTCCATACAAACTTCAAATCAAATGCGCCAGCTTATGCAACAAGCGATTGAGCTGAAATTTTCAGAGATTGATTTTCTCACCAAAAGACACAAGCCCCGTGGAATTAGACAACTTTTTGTTTCCTGGGCCAGTCTAATGGCCATACTACTGCAGACATCACACATTGCAACATATTTTTCCAATATCCCTATTAATACTGAACCAATAAACCATACGTCTTGCTAACTGCTTCATCTTCACGAAACCAGCGTGGTTACTATGAACAAATACACCAATACTTTTTGTTTCTGGAATTTCCATTGGAACAATAACCCTGTCCGAGTACAATAAACATTCATCAACTTCTTCCAACTCTTTCTGATTTGCGTAAAAAACGTCCTGCAAAACACCTGTCTCTACTCTTTCTGGCCAACCATTCTCCATAAACCATTTGATTTATTTGTAGGAAATGTGTCTTCTTTAGTACCTTCAGCTAACACTTTCGAGTCAATAGGAATATTTTTGCTATAATTTATACTTTTAATCGCTTCTATGTCTAGCTCCTCAGGAACTTCCTGCTGTAGAAATCTTGAGCAAAAATCGGCATTTCCTAGATTTATGTGCAGAGATATATATTATGTCAAATTCATCAATACATTCATTCCCATTTCATTTATTTGGTGCTGTCTAAACAGATAACACTGAATCAACAATTTGACGCCACAATATTACACGGTTCGAGGCCGCATCTCTCCATCCTCGAAAGGATGCGCCCCACGCTCGCTGGAGTCGTTCTGCACCTGGTCTTACATCTCTGTCGCTGCGCTCCACGCCGTCTCGTACCTGCCGGATCAGGCCGAACACCATCTTTGCAGGGTTGCTGTCCGGCATTCTTGCTTATGTCCTGCCCATCGTACCCTTCCGGCTTTAGCTAACTTCTGGATACTGGGTTCGCCGTAGGGGATGGGCGAGCTCATGGTTCATTCTTCGCCGCCACACCAAATGTTATCGCACACCGCCAAAGATGGTCCCTGGCACCAAATCTCTCCAGATACTCCGAGTGCTTACAGAATCACTCTTCGTTTATTGTATCATGTTTCGCTGTCCATGAGGGGACTACCGGTCTTATTAACGTCTTGTACGCGGCGACACATTTGGTGCGGTGGCGAATCTTTTTTCGACCGCGGTTTCTTCCTAGGGTACATAGTAGGCCCGGCTTCCACAGATGATGTGCCTTCGTATTTCACGACTAACGTTGTTGTCAGCCGTTAGCAAGGATCCGAGGTAGACGGAATTCCTCGACCACCTCGAAGGTATCCCCCGTCTATCGTAAAACTGATTCCCTGGCGGGCCCTGTCGCGCTCAGTTCCACCCACAGGCATGTACTTTGTCTTTGACGCATTCACCACCAGTCCAACTTTTGTTGCTTCACATTTCAGGCAGGTGTACAGTTCTGCCACCTTTGCAAATGTTCGGCTGACTGTGTCCATGTCATCCATGAAACAAATAAATTGACTGGATCTGTTGAAAATCACTTGCCCCAGCTGTTACACCCGGCTCTCCGCACATGACACCTTCTGGCGCAATGTTGAACAACAGGCACGAAAGTTCCATCACCTTGTCTTAGTCCCCAGCTGGTTAGAACGAACTGGAGTGTTCGCCCGAAATCTTCACACAGTTTTGCACACCATCCACCGTTGCTTTGATCAGTCTGGTAAACTGCTGAGGCTGTTCTCGTCCATGGTACGCCATAGCTCTACGCAGTCTATACTGTCAATATGCCGCGGAAATCAACGAACAGATGGTGCGTTGGGACCTGGTATTCACGGCATTTTTGAAGGTTTTGACCTGAGTAAGAATCTGTGGTCCGTTGTCGGGCGGCCGTCATCAAACCGGCTTGATAACTTCCCACGAACTCATTCACTAATGGTGACAGACGACGGAAGATGATCTGGGATATCACTTTGTAGGCGGCATTAAGGATGGTGATCGCTCGAAAGTTCTCACACTCCAGTTTGTGCGCCTTTCTTGTAGATGGGGCATATAACCCCTTCCTTGTACTCCTCCAGTAGCTGTTCGGTTTCCCAGATTCTGACTATCAGGTTGTGCAGAGCCGTGGCCCCAGCTTTTCCGGGCCCATCTTGATCAACTCAGCTCCGATACCATGCTTACCAGCTGCTTTATTGGTCTTTAGCTGTGCGAATGGCATCCTTAACTTCCCCTCAAGGTGGGGACTGGTTGGCTTCCTTCGTCCGCTGAACTGACGTTGTCATCTCCTCCGCTGCTTTGACTTTGACTGCCTGTACTCTCAGCGCCATTCAGATGTTCCTCATTAGTGCTACTTCCTGCTTTCGATCACCACGTTAACTCCGTCAAGATGCTCGCATCCTTATCCCGGCACATTTCGGCTCGCGGCACGAAGCCTTTGCGGGGATGCGTTGAGCTTCTGATAGAACTTGCGTGTATCTTGCAAGAACAGCACGCAGCTGGTTCCATCCTCCTCGCACTCCGCTTCTTCCAGGCGGCGTTTCTTCTCCTGAAAAAGGCGGGTCTGCTGTCTTTCTCCCGCCTCCGTCTATAACGTTCCACGTTCTGTCGGGTACCACTGCTGCCTTGCGACCGCCCGCGCTGCGTCCTTCCTCCTCCAGAATCTGTCACCTGCACTCTTCGTCGAACCAGTCGTTCCGTCGACTTCGACCCATACCCGACGTTGTTCTCCGCTGCATCGTTAATGGCTGCGCTGACTGTATTCAGCAGTCCTCGAGAGGGAGCCCATCAGGCTTCACCCTCTTCCGCGCGCTGCCTCGTGATGCTGCGCGTATGCAGTGGCGACATCAAGGTTTAACCAGTCGCTTCTAAATTCGTACCGCGGCGGTCGTCGGTACCGAGCATTGTTGATGACGGATAGTTTTGGACGCAGTTTAACCATCACCAGATAGTGGTCAGAGTCTGATCGTAGCGCCACGATATGTTTCCGGTACGTCGATAATGTCGGAGAAGTGCCGTCCATCAATCAGAACGTGGTCGATTTGTGATTCTGACCGCAGTGGTGATCTCCAGGTGTACCGACCACGGGGAGCTGTATTGGAAGTAGGTGCTGCGAATGGCGCATATTCTTGGAGGCGGCGAAATCGTTGATCGTGGGCCATTTCGTTTCGTCAGCCGGTGAGCGCTGAACTTTCCAATAGTCGGTCTAAATTCCTCCTCTTGTAGCCTGAGCGTTCAAATCTCCTATGATGATTTTTGACGTCGTGGCTTGGGCGGCTGTCGTACTCACGTTCCAGCTGCGCGTAGAATGCGTCCTTATCATCATCAGTGCTTCCGGAGTGTATGGAAGCTATGGACGTTGATTATAACAAAGTTAGAAGAACCGGCCTTTGATCCTCAACTTGCACATTCTTTCATTGATCAGCCACTACCCGATCACGCGCCTTTGCATATCGCTTCCATCACTATGAAAGCTGTTTCCCAGCTCATGTGCTGCCGCAGCTCTGGTAGATGGGTATGATTACCTCTAAACGTTCCTTTCATTAATCCCTTCAACCGACCTCCTGCAGCGCTACGCGCTACGAAGCCGAATCCACGGTCGCCTTGAGTACATCCGGCGAACATGCGTGATAACTCCCCGATGAAGTTGAGAGATTTGCAATTCCACGGGCCCGAGGTTTCCAATCGCTAGTCCCTTTTTTTTCGTCGCAGTGGTCTTCTTCGATGGTTTGGTCCGTACTCTCTTGTTGATTGTTCGTTGCTTAAGATTTTTAAAGAAGGCTGGCTTGCAGGGCCTGACACCGAACCCCTAAATTTCCGGAGGACCATTCCTCCATATTTCCGGTGGACCATAATTTTTGCACATTTCCTTAGAGTCCCTCTCATGGCACTAGGACGATGATCAGCCGCCCCAATATGGAGAACAGACGCTGTTGTGAGGCGATCCTGACATAAGAACAGACGCTCAATAAGATTTGCACCTCCGGAAAGGCAAACCCCCCCTTCCCTGTCAGCATACGACCATGAATTCCCACGGGGTTAGTTACTTGATCTTTCTGGGTTGCTCTCGTATCCCAGCCAGCACTGCGAGGAGGTGGGGATAAGAGTTGTAGTGAAAGAAGCTAAGGACCGCGAGATGGGGTCTATTTTTATTCCTTCAGGTACGCAGAAGTACCAATGGTACGCTTACCCAGCATTTGCGCGTGCCCCGATCAATGGGTAGATCTAGAATAAAACGCTGAAACCTCGTCACGAATATCCAGTGTTTACCACCCGCTTTTCCAAAATTCCACCAATGAACTTTTATGGTCGTTGTAGACTGTGAATTTTTAGCCATATAGATATTTGTGGATTTTTTTATAGTGCAGACAAGGGCTAACGCTTCCAAATGCAAAATAGGATATTTCCGCTGGGCATTGTTCAACGAAAACGAAGTGAAACTAATTGGTTTTTTCCCTTCATCCACAATATGTGCTAATAATCCCTAAGCCCACGCTGGAAGCATCCGAAATGACTACAATCGGCTTCTTGGGGTCATAAAACTCTAAGAAATTTGACTCTGCAAACAAATTTTTACTTTCTACAAATGTCCTTTGGCAATTGTCATCCCAAGCATATTTCTTATTATTCTTTGATAAGTTGGCGATGATGTAGTTTGATGTGGACAACCGTGGGATAAATTTGTGATAACGTTTATCAATCCCAAAAAAGATTTCAATTCGCTTTCGTTTTGGAGGATTTGCTCTTTTTATTGTTGATATTTTATCTGGACATGGCTTTTTTTAGACCACCTTTACTAATAATATGACCCAATGATGGGTGAGCTCTGTTACAAGTACATTTTCAAAATTTGCTTTTCTATTTGCCCCTGCCAGTCGCTCTAATACCAATAATAATTTTCTTAAACACTCACTCTGAAGTTTTTGCAGCTATTAATACGTCATCTAAATAATATGACACATTGTCAATTCCTTCCAATATCTTATCCATTGCCCTTGCTGAAAAATAGCATAACAGACAGCGCTCCTTGTGGAAGTCTGTTGTATGTGTACAACCCTTTCATTGTATTAATGACCACGAAATTTCTTGGACCTCTCCGTCAATTCCAACTGTGTAAGCAGCTTTTAGATCTAACGCACAAAAAATTCATAACCCGCAAAGATTTGCAAAAATGTCTTGGGCTGTGGGTAATGGATAAGTGTTGCGACAATAGAACGATTTATGGTACTTTGATAATCAATTACTGAGCTGAGAATATGTTATTTTTCTTCATCACTTTATAGAAGCAATGAGCGACGCCCATTCACTTGTATGTCTATTGGTGCTTAATAACTTTCTCTTTCTCTAATTTGTCCAAATAGTTGGTAGCTTTGTCTCTTAGTCTATAAGGGACGTCGTATGCTTTAAAGGAGTGGTGTATCATTCTTCATTTCCAACTCTGCCTTAAATCCTTTGATAGGCATTGGCAAATTCTTTTCAAACACATGTTTATATTTACTTTTCAGCTCCTCTACAGCAAATTTGCTTGGCTCATTTTGTAAATTGTTGATGATCATTGATTTTGAGGAAAAAATTCTCCATGTAGGATAAAACATCCAAAAAAAGTCCGGCCTAGCAAGGGATAGAAATTATTCTCACAATCTAGAACCAATAAGTCCATAAAAAGCTCCTTACCCCTGAGTTTAAACAACACATTTGCCTTTCCTTCTATTTAGGGTTTGAATCCATTAACGACTATCAATTCATTATATAAACATCTAAGGGTTCATCAAATTTAGTAAATATTGCTTCTTATATCTACAGAAACTGAAGCACCACAATCGATTTTCCATTTCAAGGGTCATTACCTTCCCACCATAACGTGTGCAAACAGGGATTGCTAATCTTATTTATGGACGATACCAACATACATTAAAATCACCTGTATCGCTGTTGTCCTCGTCTGAATCAGTAGTTTTCATCTCACTAAGGAGCTCGTTAATATGACGATCTGCTGCTGGTATTTGAGTTTATACGACTCCGCAGATTCACTACGTCCCATTGGAGATTCTTCACTGGTGAAGCATTTCTTTTGATGTGTCCCTTTACACCGCAATAGTTTGCATTACCATCTGCGTGTAATCTGGCCGTTGTCTCTGTCCCATTGAATCATCTCGTCTTACGCCTGTTCTGTAGTAGCCACCCTTGGTCTCCATGGTGAACGTCCTCCCCTCTTCCCTGGTAGTGTTGCAGCCTCGCATAGGGTCTGAAACCCAGCCTACTATAACAATGGCCCTCTACTAGTACTAGCACCGTCATTACAATTCCGTGGCTTTGATGTTTACTGGCTGTACTGTAAGCATTGGCCAATCTAGTCATAGCTGCTCCCACCTTGCATTTTCTGTTGATCCACAATCGCAATACCATATGAGAAGAATCCGCTGATTTTCCGTTGTGCAGCATTTATAGTTATTTCCCAATTTTGCAATAAATTTTCTCGGCAAAGCTAACTTCCTTATTCTCCTCACTGAGAAATTCTCTGTCTTGAATGTTTGTCCTGAATTCACGGTAATCGATCAAGGTATTTCTTTTCTTTGAAATTTTCAAACCCTACCAGAATTCCCGCTTGCAATTTAAGCGCAAGAACAAAATCTCTAATATGGTTTCGTCTAGTTTATTGAACCCTTGTGCAGAACATGTACCTTTGTGCTGCTAGGTCGAGGTCAGTTTTATCCAACCGGTTTTTAACTTTGATGTTAACTCATCAAAATCAACTTCTTCGAAGGTGCATGTCAGGCAGAATAATTTAATCTCTTCAAAATTGTAGGCCCACTAAGGGTTATAGAAAGCCATCCTATCGTCCTCTTTTACGTTATTTACTCCCGGAAAAGGTACTTTAAACAGGTGAACCAGTCGTAAAAATTTGGTTCCCACTGCGGTAGGGCTCCATGGTAAAGGCTACGTTATTACTCATCACGGGCACTTCAATATGATCAATTTGTTATAATTCAAATCAAATTCAATAGATATCCGGCAAATTATCACAATATAAGTTCAATGAAATAAAAATAAGTTACCCAGGCACGTTTTGAGGCTAATTGAAACAAAGGAAACAAAAGGAAATATAAAGGAAGCCAATTAATAAGGATAAAACTGTAATTGTTCACCGTTGAAATTATAATGTCCAAAGGAAACAAAAAGGTAATAATTAAATGACTTACCGACCAAATCCAACTACCACAATTCACTTCTTAGCGACCGAACCAGTTTGTTCTGATCGCCTCAACACGCCCTTGAAACGACCTTGGCTTATAACTTTGAAGGGGTTGCCTCAAGATGAGTACCACTTCTCCGATTCACTGTGAAAATGTTGATTTTGTTTTTGCTGGTAATTATATTGTATTGCGATGGTAAAATCACCCAAGCCGTATTATCCTCCGCTGCTATGCCTATCTACTCTTCATTACAAGAAAAAAAAGCTTGCTCTTGGTTTACTCAGTAGGATAAAAACATCTGGTCACTCCATAATCTTTAATAAGGAACAATCAAACTGAACAATGACCTGCCTTCTCAAAGGAACAATAATACGACGCTATCAGGCAAAATGGCTGCCTTGTAAGAAACAGTTTCTGGATTTTTAACACGCTAACGCTCACAAAATGAAAGCGGATACAGTGGCTCCGGTGATCCGGTGAAAAGGAAGATCCAGAATAATGGAAACGCTTTGTATCTCCGCTCCTCTAGGTCCCCCACGGTTGTAACCAACTGGTGATACCGATAAATCCGGCAATGCACTTCCACCGTAAGATTACGAACTGGCTGGAAAGCCAACAAGGTGAACTGGCTACCGACTGGATTGAAATCAGTTTTTACTGCTGTGAAATTGTTCTTTCACTGATTTGGTTATACTGCATATTCTCCTAAACTTCTTCTCGGCCCGCCACTTTTGAGTTGGACAACTGAGACCGTGACGGAAGGGTTTCTTGTTCGATTAATAGAAAAAACTTTATTATCAGTTTGAAGTCACCAAATCAGACTACTCATAATCTTTTATTTTTTAATACCACGAAGATAAATCTTCAGAACACTTCTATACGAAGTAACACGAAGTTTGACATCTATAGTTTCATTTTAAACATCGAATGCGCAGGGTACTTCAGATCCATAACAGTGGGCAAAAAAGCTGTTCATAATTGAGCAGATCAGATCCGGAGATTGAACCACCCGACTTGGACGTTAATTTACAATGTAATGGAAACTCATATGTGAATATGTACGTAATGTGGAAGATATTGATTTGAAAATAGCATTTGGACGTAACCACTTTTCCGCTGAGCGGACTCGAACCCGCAAGCCGACTCAACAGTACGCTGAACTGGTGCTTTAACCAACTAGGCATGAATACGAAGGACCTCCATCTGGCCTTCACCCAACCTAACGACTACTGAACGAGCTCGTTTCAGCTCATAGAAAGAAGTCCCAGCTCCTTCGATCCGCTCTTCAGGTTCTTTTTGCTACACATATTAAAAATGTTTTATTTTTATTATATATATAGAATTTTAACAATTCCATGGCAAGCGTGCTGGGAATTTTCACCTACCCAGGCAATCTGGATGCCAAAGGGGATTCAGCTCTGTGGATATCATTCGCCGGTTGACTTAAAATCCAATAATAAACGTTTGCACCGTATGTAGCCAGGTATGAGGTGGTTCAGGAATCTTCTTACGATACCGCAAGTTCCAAGAACCACTGTACTAGATGCTATGGAGGTTATACCAGATAGTTCCAGCTCTTCCTAAGGATCTCAGAAGAGATTTCAGGACGATTCCGGAACACATCTGGCACAACTCCTCCGCCAGAGTCGTGGTGCTTCGTTATCTTGTTGGAGAATGTTGTTTGGACATTATGATCTAGCGGTACAGCAATGTCGATGAGGGTTACCTGCTTGATCCTTTTATCGGAGACCACGATGACCTCGGGCTGATGGGCACGAATGGGGACATCCGTTATGATCTCATGATCTGGCTGGCTTCACGAAACTATTTTTCCAGAACCGGGACAGGCACATATTTTGCAGTAGGCGAAAAACTGGTTATTCAAGTTGTGCTTTAGAGCAAGCTGATGGTGCACAATATTGCCTGCTTTATTATGGCGACCGAGATATTCTGAATCATTTCTGACAACACCGACGATAGATGACTTTCATACCCATTCTTCAACGGGAAATAACACTGATTCTGACTCTCAGAGTGACATGTCTGCTTACGACTTTGATTTTCTAAATAGAACAATTGCATCACATGATTGATGCAATGTTCAAAGCAAATACCAAAACAGAAGAAATGATCGTCTTGACAGCGCCTGTGGTGGGGTCGCCATTGTCATTAATAGACGTATCAAACATAAATTATATTCTGTATTTGAAACCAAAGTTTTTGAAACCTTGAAAGTTACTGTTGAAACAATTTTTGAACAATTCTCTTTTATTGCTGCCTTCTTCCCTTTCCCTTTGTTGAGAGCTGATCTTCAAGTTCTAACTCACAATAAATCCATTTTTTTCATAATTGGCGACATCGATGCCAAACACCGTCCATGGAATAATGCCTGAAGCCCTCCTTCAAGAGGCCCGGAAGCCTCCTCAAGATGCCTCCATTCAAGAGGCCCAAGCTCCTTCAAGAGGCTGGAAGCCTCCTTCAAGAGGCTCAAGCCTCCTTCAAGCGGCCTGAAGCCTCCTTCAAGAGGCTCAAGCCTCAAGAGGCTCAGCCTCCTTCAAGAGGCCTGGAAGCCTCCTTCAAGAGGCCTGGAAGCCCTTCAAGAGGCCCCCTTCAAGAGGCCCCAGCCTCCTTCAAGAGGCTCAGCCTTCAAGAGGCCTGGAAGCCTCCTTCAAGAGGCTCAGCCTCCTTCAAGAGGCCTGGAAGCCTCCTTCAAGAGGCTCGGAAGCCTCCTTCAAGAGGCTCAAGCCTCCTTCAAGAGGCCCGGAAGCCTCCTTCAAGAGGCCTCGGAAGCCCCTTCAAGAGGCTCAAGCCCTTCAAGAGGCCCAGCCTCCTTCAAGAGGCCCGGAAGAGCCTCCTTCAAGAGGCTCGGAAGCCTCCTTCAAGAGGCCTGGAAGCCTCCTTCAAGAGGCCCGGAAGCCTCCTTCAAGAGGCCCGGAAGCCCCTTCAAGAGGCTCAGCCTCCTTCAAGAGGCTCAAGCCTCCTTCAAGAGGCTGGAAGCCTCCCTCCTCTCAAGAGGCCTCAGCCTCCTTCAAGAGGCCCGGAAGCCTCCTTCAAGAGGCCTGGAAGCCTCCTCAAGAGGCCTCAAGCCTCCTTCAAGAGGCCTGAAGCCTCCTCTCAAGAGGCCTGGAAGCCTCCTTCAAGAGGCCTGGAAGCCTCCTCTCAAGAGGCCTGGAAGCCTCCTTCAAGAGGCCTGGAAGCCTCCTTCAAGAGGCCCAGCCTCCTTCAAGAGGCTCAAGCCTCCTCAAGAGGCCTGGAAGCCTCCTTCAAGAGGCTCGAAGCCTCCTTCAAGAGGCTCAGCCTCCTCTCAAGAGGCCTGGAAGCCTCCTCTCAAGAGGCTAAGCCTCCTTCAAGAGGCCTCGGAAGCCTCCTTCAAGAGGCCTCGGAAGCCTCCTTCAAGAGGCTCAAGCCTCCTTCAAGAGGCCTGGAAGCCTCCTTCAAGAGGCCCAGCCTCCTCAAGAGGCCCGGAAGCCTCCTTCAAGAGGCCTGGAAGCCTCCTTTCAAGAGGCCCGGAAGCCTCCTTCAAGAGGCCCGGAAGCCTCCTCTCAAGAGGCCTGGAAGCCTCCTTCAAGAGGCCCGGAAGCCTCCTCTCAAGAGGCCCGGGCCTCCTTCAAGAGGCCTGGAAGCCTCCTTCAAGAGGCCCGGAAGCCTCCTCAAGAGGCTCAAGCCTCCTCCTCAAGAGGCTCAAGCCTCCTCAAGAGGCCCTGGAAGCCTCCTTTCAAGAGGCCTGGAAGCCTCCTTCAAGAGGCCTCGGAAGCCTCCTTCAAGAGGCCTGGAAGCCTCCTCCTCAAGAGGCTCGGAAGCCTCCTCCTCAAGAGGCCCGGAAGCCTCCTCCTCAAGAGGCCTGGAAGCCTCCTCAAGAGGCCTGGAAGCCTCCTCAAGAGGCCTGGAAGCCCCCTCTCAAGAGGCCTGGAAGCCTCCTCAAGAGGCCTGGAAGCCTCCTCTCAAGAGGCCTCGGAAGCCTCCTCTCAAGAGGCCTGGAAGCCTCCTCCTCAAGAGGCTCAAGCCTCCAAGAGGCCTGGAAGCCTCAAGAGGCTGGAAGCCCTCAAGAGGCCTGAAGCCTCCTCAAGAGGCCCGGAAGCCTCCTCAAGAGGCCTGGAAGCCTCCTTCAAGAGGCTCGGAAGCCTCCCTTCAAGAGGCCCGGAAGCCTCCTCAAGAGGCCCGGAAGCCTCCTCTCAAGAGGCCTGGAAGCCTCCAAGAGGCCTGGAAGCCCCTCCTCAAGAGGCCCGGAAGCTCCTCCTCAAGAGGCCTGGAAGCCCTCCTTCAAGAGGCCTCGGAAGCCTCCTTCAAGAGGCCTGGAAGCCTCCTTCAAGAGGCCTGGAAGCCTCCTCTCAAGAGGCCTTGAAGCCTCCTCCTCAAGAGGCCTGGAAGCCTCCTCCCAAGAGGCCTGGAAGCCTCCTTCAAGAGGCTCAGCCTCCTCAAGAGGCCTCAGCCTCCAAGAGGCCTCGAAGCCTCCTCTCAAGAGGCTGGAAGCCTCCTCTCAAGAGGC